>NC_092336.1:217732500-218032500 GCF_046630445.1 Rutidosis leptorrhynchoides
CAGACGAATTCATATCTGGCATATCTATTACAGTAAACTTTGCCTGACATCTTTCGTAAAATCCTCCGTAACTTATGGGATTCTGGTATTTTAAATACATATGTAAACTATGTATTGAGGAATACCAAATTAGTCCTATAATCTATTTCATTCCAAAAATCTTTTCCTTGATTACACAAAATGAATCCTGTATCTAGTTCAAATTCCTTAGATTCTGACAGCTATTCTGATATGGATTTCCACTCGAGCTCCGAAAGCAATGTGACCGAAATGGATCAACCAATTAGCCATCATCTATTCTGGATGAATTGGGGATGGGTTCGTAGTCTACTTAATCATTGGAGACAAGAAGAAGGTGATCCCTTCTATCCATCACATTCCCCTCTTGGCGAGGAACCTGAAACACTTACCTGCGAACCGGTTCGTAATACCATTTTCTCTCTCATTTCCAGAGTATCTTGTCATGATTATATACTATCTCAAATTCTAGATCTTATTCGTCCACACGTCCAAACCGACAATCACCCCAGTGTAATAGAAGAAGTCAACGAGCTTCGTTCTCGGGTAGTGACTTTAGAAAATATGGTGCAAAGGTTACAAGCACCAGCAACATCACTGGCATCAACATTACCACCATCATCAACACCAACAGCATCATTACCACCACCAATAACAACATCCGCATCCCACACCTCAACATCACACTCTGTACCTCAAGCATCAACGTCATACTCACCATAGATACCAAGGAGTACCAACAACAATAACCGATGAAGTATTGATTCATAACTTCATTGGAGAAATATTCAGCGGCGATTATGTAATTTCTAAAGTCTTAGAGGTTATCTATTCCAGCCGTAACCATAAATCAGATGAGTGGATCGAAATGATAGAAGGAAGAGTAGAAACCCTGACCGGAATGGTACACGATTTATAACCTAGAGTTGTTTTACCAGCAATATCAACAGTCCCATCAGAATCACCAACACCGGCAAAGCCTGTAGCACCACAAGTTCCGCCAATTCCATAATCACCAATATCATCAACAAATCAACAACGCGTATATTGTATCAACGAGTTATGAAGTATTAACTCATTTCCCCTAAAGAAATTATATGTATATTTTATATATATATGAATTTTGAAATCAAAATAAATCGTTTCGTACTAAGCTATTACATGTGAATCTTAACTGGTAGGTACTACTCGGTTAGTTCATGTTACTAATATGCTATGATGTACATCCTTCGTTAACGGCTTAACAATTGTTAACTATAATCTCTGCTTCGACTTAATAGATTTCATTTCATAATAAATCAAGTGTACTATTCAAATACATGTTTGATTTTACACTTTTATCTTTGATGTACTCGAAACTTTCTAGAAAACATCATTTATATCTTACGAAGTTCATAAGAATTCCACAAGCACCAACATCCTTCATCGAGGAATATCAATAAGAGTAGATAATGAAGTATTGATTACATTAGTGAAATACTCCACGAAGATTATGTAATATTTAATGCTTTAGAGATTATTCATTTCTAGTTCCAGCCGAAAATCAAATGAGTTTAATAGTATATTAACTCATTAAATCTGTATTACATCTGAAGAAAATATACATACATATATTTTCATAAAGACTGTAATAAAATTCTCTAGTACAAAATATGACTTGTGAAACTTTTAACGGGTAAGTAATACCCGAGAGATATATAAATTCACAATTAATATGTTACATTCTTCGATTCTGATTCAGCAAATCATCAACTATACTCACTACTTTCACAACGATATACATTCTATCATAGAAATCAAAACAACCATTCGCATCCAAATTTGATTACATATTCTGATTTTGAAAAATCAGAATCCAAGCCAAGATTTAACAGAAAACATCACTCTTAAATTCTTACATCTTTCAAATGCCATACTTTGAATTCAAAAATGTACTAGAATATCATATGTATACATATAACATTCATCTCTTAGAATTATGAGCTTTCATTCTTAAATTCTGAAAAGCAACCAGTCTATGAATCAATACTCTGAATGTTGAAAAAGCTGATGAAGCAGCAAAAACTGTAAACGACTTTAATAGTCGAAAGTTTGATGATAAAGAATAGTGTGTTGGCAAAGCTCAGAAAAGTTGGAACTGGAAAACGGATTGAGCAAACCATGAAGGAGGCTGTGGACAAATCACAAAGACTAAACCTGCCTTCAAAGAATCCAAATGATTCAGTATCTGCTGAAGTCATTAACGAATACCTTACTTCTGACTCTAAACCTTTACGGACAAATCTTCTTCATCATCCATCGATATTAAAAATTCTAAGATATCATCGTATCTTTCATTATAAATATCCTCGATATTTCTGAAGATATTTTCATAACTATTCTTATCTGAAATCATTTATCTCTTCGCGAAGTCAGTGTTACATCAGAAAGGAAACTGTTTTAGTTTCTAAATTCTGAAAAATTTGAACTTAAATTATGAATGTTATTGAAGTAGTGTTGAGAATTGAAGCATGAGTTAGTATAATATAATGTATTTGATCAACGTGATTATATTACAGTAAGTCATACTGAGTTTCTAATGGAACGTGATGATTCACAAACCATAACGTCATCATGTGCCATGTTACACGACTCTTACATTCTACCTAATCTCCAAACATATCGAGAACATATCTTCCTGATAGTTCTATCTTTATCTTGAATTCTGGTAATTTAACTAATCAATATCGTGTTATTACAATTTCTCTCTCAGAATACTAGTTATGTTCATTCCAAATTTCATACCTACGAATTCTGGACCATTACTTGCTGTGCTTAATGGCAAGAAGTGAAAACAAAATTATGAAGCTCCGAAATAGAAATGGGAGTATAAATCGCAGCAAATAGGAGAGAGCATTAACTGTGGATGTCAAGACAGAAGCATGGACTCCGAAATATAAGGGAAGATATAAAGCCCAACAACAACCCAGAAATTACAAACCATGTATATTGATGCGTATAGCAATATAAAGACACATGAGAACTAAAAATACTATAAACCCAAGAGCATAATAGAAGTAAATAGATTCCTCCGGTGGCAAATGAAAAAGAAGAATGACAAATATGAAAGTTAGGAGTATATCAAGGATCAGAACTGGATGGAGCAAATTGACGAATGCTTTATAATATGAATTGAGGGAGAAAGAATAGTAGGTATGAGATGTGGAAATAAGGAAACGAAGGGAGCGGATTTATAGTAAAATATCCGACAGAGCAATCGAAACAGATTATTGCATTTAACCAAAAAAGATCCTAATCTCCTTAATTACCGAAGAATCAAATCTTATTTAGATTTCAAAGATTTTCTTTAATTTCCTTGAATTTCGAAAATCAACCGTGATTACGTCACCGGTTAAGACGAATCTGCATTACTCATCTCAATCTTTTATGATAGCTTCATTCGTACTCTTCACATGATTGAATTGTTTTATCTATATTACTCAATGGTGATAAAACTCTACTTTTCAACTCATATGAGTCATGAAAACATACTTATTGTCAGCCATGACGATCCCAATCAAATTTCAGGACGAAATTTCTTTAACGGGTAGGTACCGTGACGACCCGGAAATTTTCGGCCAAATTTAAACTTAATCTTTATATGATTTCGACATGATAATCAAAGTCTGTAATGTTGAGTCTCAAAAGATTTGGAACTATATTCATGTAATCAATTACCTTTCGACTACTCTACGATTCACGAACATTAATTGTAAATAGATATATATATATATATATATATATATATATATATATATATATATATATATGTGTGTGTGTGTGTGTGTGTATAATAAATTAAGAAATGTTAATAAAACATTAAACGATTTGATTGATATGAAAATAATGAAATACATTATGATTTAGAAACATTAACGAAATGTTAAACGTATAACATTATACTTATTTGTTTCAGATAAATATCTAAGTAATAAAATGTGTTATGTAAAAACGTGTTTTAAAACTTTAAGATTAGTAAAAATATTATTAACTTTTAATATAAGGATATATATGAGATTTCAAATTTATTTAGTAAACAACGAGAACACATTCGGTTGACATTAGATTATGATTAGACAAAGTTAAATACGAAGATTCGAAGACATAAATAACCAACACGTTCAAACGTACAGATTATACATTCCTGAATGATAATATATATGTTTTATAACGTGATAAAATATAATATAAACTTAAATTTAAAACGATTTGTTATAAAGACTTAATATATTATTAAATGTATTTTAATAAATAACGAGAAGGTAATTTAAAGAAGCAAATGACCAAAACACTCAAACGTACAAGTTACACTCTGAGTAATATAGTTTATCAATGAATTAAGTCTAGATATTGACACAAGTACTAGTCACAAAACGTAAAGTATAAAATATTTAAGCGTACGAAGTAACGTTCGAGAAACCGGAACCGAGATATTCACCGGGCTTAAATGTACGAGACAACGGAGCTAAAATTACAAGTCAACTATGCACAAGAATATAATACATATATATATATATATATATAATTATATAAATTATATATATTATATATAATAATTAATTATGTCGACAAGCTAGTGAACAAAAATCTCTGAGCTGGAAATGTGCACCTTCACGATCGTGGAGCTGTAAGGCATAAACGCTTAGCGATCGCGGAGCCGTCTGTCTCACAAATGTTTATAAAAGCCATCGAATTCAGTCGATGAAATGTATTTTTTTATTTCTTTCTCTGATCAATATTGATATATTTATAATTATAATTATAATTATAATTTTAATTTAAGTTTAATAATAATAAAGTATATACGAGAGTGTTTTTAATTCGAGTTTCAAACCGTTTTAAACTAAGGAAATATTGGGTATTGTTCGGGGTATTGTTCTTGAATCTAAGACCAACCACTATCTTTACGTCTACGTACTTTCCTGCAATATTGAAACACAATATTGATATGTGAGCATTCATATCTTATCTTTTATATATTAATAGTGTATCCATGTCTAGTGCTCGAGCATATATGTTTATACATGCTTGTATGCTAAATTTCGTCGTTAAATAGTTTTATAATGAATCACGAATTTAATACATATACTACTGATATAAGGTATATGATATGCATGTTATTGGAAAGCTAGCGAAAAATTAATAACTTTTCATTTAGAAATCGCGTGATTTCGATGAACGAATTAAAAGATATGGTCAACTGAATTATGGTTAACGTTAATTGAAATTGTGTTTAAAAATGTAAATTAATATTTAAACAACTTGTCTATGAGATTGATAAATGGGATTTTTATATATTACTTATCGAGTAAATGAATTTCTATATAAGGCACATTTTGTTTTGTTGATCAATGTTCAAAGTTGACCGTCTTATCATGTTTTAAAGCTTTATAAACACTATAATCTGATTTTACAAGTATTGGAAAACTATGTGAAATATTAAAACATGTTCGATTGCCATGATAATTCAAATATAATATAGCTCCTGAAATAAATAATATTTTGAGTTTGATAAACTATAAATTCGTTCAATTATCAAGACTTATACTATGTTAATAAACATGTATAGATTTAAAGATCATATTGGGTCAGGTTGACTTTTGAGATGACTTTTGTTAACTTCTGCATGTCGGTCTCGAGTATTAGGATTGTGATACACTATGACCTGACCTAGCTTGTTAGACATATATTGACTAACATATGTTCTCTAGGTTGAGATCTACAGTTATTTTACATTCCGAGTTTCGGTCACATTTCGGTGAATGACCTTATGTGCTGCTAAGGTGAGTTTATAGATTCCCTTTTAATTACTTTTGCAATATATATTTTTGGGCTGAGAATACATGCACTTTATTTTAAACACAATGGATACAAGTATATACTAAATTTTATACTGAGTTTGAACCGAAAATCCCTTAGCTTTGATAAATAGTAACTGCCAGTTATAAGAACTGGTGGGCACGAGTAGTAGTATATGGATCCATAGGGCTTGACATCCCCGTCTGTTCCAGGTATAGAAACCCTAGCCTGAACTTTAAAACAAACGTATGCTATTTGAGGTTAGTACACGTTGGTTTGCGTGTATTGTACATGTTGGTTGCATGTATGTTAAAACAGGGGTACATATTATAACGTTAAAGTTCAGTTACCAGGGTGCTCGATTTCGTAGAATATTTTGATAAATGTTTCTGGATGAAACAACTGAAATCTTGTGATCCACCTTTATATACACATTATGCGCAACATTAAAACTTTGAACTCACCAACCTTTGTGTTGACACTTTTAAGCATGTTTATTCTCAGGTTCCTAGAAGTCTTCCGCTGTTTGCATATATGTGATTCAAGCTATGTGCATGGATTAATACATGTTTTATTCGAGAAAACGTTGCATTTACAAAATCATCACCATGTATCTTATTTTGACTGCATTATCAATGGATGTAGTATTTACGGTGATTGTCTATATGTAGAAATCATCAAACGTCAAAAACCTTGGAATTTGATATTCAATTATGGTGTGCCTTTTCAAAAGAATGCAATGTTTACAAAACGTACCATGTAGAGGTCAGTACCTCACTGTGAAATCGATGAATGATGTATTCGTCCAAATAGATTTTGTTGGGTCATCACAAGCAATCTCTAACATAATCGAAAATCATTTATCTGCTGACCCAAATGTTGAAAGTGGAGTTAAGGTATAATATTGTAACATCCCGACTTCAATTCACCAAAACGTGTACAAAAAAAAAAATTCTGCTGTAGCACATCTGGACGGCGTCCAGTTATCTGGACGGCGTCCAGCACTTAAGACCGGGACAGCGTCCAGCATATCTGGACGGCGTCCAAATTTTCTGGAAGCTGCTCTCCCCGGGTTCAACTTACACGAGCGGAAATCCCGCTTCCCGACACTTTTAAACGAAAACCTGTTTACAACACAACACAATATAATAAAATAAGAGGTTTTCATTATCAAAACAAGTTTTACAACATCGAGCATACATCAACCCGTCTTACGCATTTTGATCAAAAATACAAGTTTCAACCAATATAGGTTTAATTTCCAAACGACACTAGAGCATGGTGTTTGGGGTTAAACTACCCAAATCTTGGCCGGACTTCCAAAAGCTAACCCACAAGCATCCCCTATCAAAATAAGCGGGAGACCACTAATCCAACCGAATACCTTTGCCTTTGTCCACGCCGAAGCCTAAAAAGGTAAACAACGAGAGGGTAAGCTAACGCTTAGTGAATGCAATAGTTATACACGTACATATATAAAATACCTACTTGCACACTTACACAAATACCGCATACATGCTAGCAACGCAAAAAGGCTTAACATCACAAGTACAAGGCTATTAACCTCCTATATCACAAGCTAGCATAACAAAGGCATATATATGTATATAACTCGAACCATATAATATGCTTACAACTCAACACAATAACCATGGTTAACCAATCGTACAAGGGAATGGCGCTCGCGAAAATGCCATCGGTGTTCATAACATCCGTTAGTGTACTTAACACCTCGTATCACTAAACCTTAGGGTGGCACCTTAACACCTCGGTACTTCACCCCGAGTGGCATCTTAACACCTCGATGCTTCACTCTTTACTTTACGGAGTGGTGTCTTAACACCTCGACATTTCACTCCTAGGTGGCATCTTAACACCTCGATGCTTCACCCCGAGTGGCATCTTAACACCTCGATGCTTCACCCGTCAATTACTTAGAGTGGCATCTTAACACCTCGATGCTTCACTCCGAGTGGCGTCTTAACACCTCGACACTTCACTTGTCATGTGAAACGTGGTGTCTTAGCACCTCGACACTTCACATTTCACGCTACCACAAATAGATACATTATATACCTACGTATATAATTATTCCACTCACCTTAGAGTCTTTTGCGAAAGATAACCAAGCTTGAAACTTCAATGTAACGTACCTATTACATTTAGCACATAATCAATCACAACTCAAGTTGGTCAACCAACTTACTCCCCATTCTAGTGCCATTTTGACCCAAGATGCAATTCCAACCCATTTGCACCCTTAACCTTAATATTTGGGTCAACACCAACGAATCCCTAACACTAGCCAAAATATTGTCTTAAACACTTTATAATCACAAGTATAGTGTGTTCTCATACACATTTTACAACCTAGGTCGCCCAAGACCCATTTGACCCATTTCGAGGTTAACACGCCCATTTGGGTCACCCACAACCCAAATGACACCCACTAACATTAACTACAATTGTGCTAGCGATTTATTAACCCATTAAGACCCATTTACACACTTTAACCTTTTCAAAACCCTAGGTTAGTCATCTTTTGGGTCTTTATGACCCAAACTTACCCAAAACCCCCAAATCACTAACAAATGAGTTTTAAGTGCAATACTAACCCAAACCCGAAACCTTAACACAATTTAAGTAAATAAATTAGGTTCTATAACTTACCAACACAATCACCACGTAGCTAGCGACTAGATGAACAACTTTAGAACTCGCACTAAGACCCGATTTAACCTCCTTCTTCCTTTAATGGAGCTCTCTCACTCTAGAACCTCCTCTCTCTCTTGGATTTAAATGGAAGATGATAAAGTAGATGGAAATGGAGTAATGAGGCTCACAAAAACTGACCTAGGGCCTTAAAGTCGTCCCCAAAGTGAAATTACCAAACTACCCCTTTTTAAATAACAAAAAGCCAAAGCTGGCTCGTCAGGCCATCTGGACGGCGTCCAGATTTCTGGACGGCGTCCAGCCCTTCAATCTGGGACGGCGTCCCACCATGTTGGACGGCGTCCCACCATGTTGGACGGCGTCCAACAACACTGGGAAAAACTGGATCTTACAACTCTCCCCCACTTGAACCGGATTGTGCCCTCGCAATCCACGCCGCATGACAAGCAGGAAGATAGACCAAAACAAACTCTTCATGCTCCTAAGTAAACTCGGAACCTATACTTCGATGCCATTGAAACTTATAAGTGCTCACCTCTTTTTTTCTCAATCTTTTCACTTTTTCGTCAAGTATTGCAACCGGCTCCTCAACATACTCTAACTTGTTGTTTAGCTCGATTTCGTCTAATGACACCCACGAAGAATCTTTCGCAAGACACTTACGGAGATGGGAAACATGAAATGTATTATGGATCCTCGCAAGTTCCTCGGGTAATTCCAAATGATATGCGACTTCACCAACACGAGCTAAGACCTTAAATGGCCCAATAAACCGAGGAGCTAACTTTCCTCGTTTTCAAAATCGAATAATACCTTTCCATGGAAAAACCTTAAGCATCACCATATCCCCTTCTTGAAATTTAATCATTCGTCTACGCTTGTCGGCATACGACTTTTGTCTATCTTGAGCCTTTTTCAAATGATCCCGAATAATATCAATCTTGCTATTCGTCTCTAAAACCAAATCAGTACTCCCGATTTCCTTTTGTCCCACTTCACCCCAATAAATTGGAGCTCGACACCTTCGCCCATAAAGCATCTCATAAGGTGGCATCCCGATACTAGTATGATAACTATTATTGTACGAGAATTACACCAAAGGCAAGTGCTCGTTCCAACTATTGCTGAAATCAATAATACACGCCCATAACATATCCTCTAAAGTTTGATTCGTACGTTCAGTTTGATCGTCCGTTTGAGGATGATACACCGTGCTCAATTTTAATTGTGTACCCATATCGTCATGAAACTTTTCCCAAAACCGAGATGTAAAACGGGTATCTCGATACGAAATAATAGATATAGGAACCCCGTGTCGAGCGACTACTTCCCTGATAAACAATTTAGCCAAGGTCTCCGATGATATCGCTTCCCGAATGGGAAGAAACAAGGTACTCTTCGTCAAACGATCAACTATCACCCAAATCGAATCAAATTGGGTTGTCACCGTATTAGGTAACTTTGTGATAAAATCCATGGTAATGTGCTCCCATTTCCACTTCGGGATTTCTAACGGTTGTAACATACCATACGGCTTTGGGTGTTCGGCTTTCACTTGCAAACACGTGACACATTGTTCAACATACTTAACAACATCACGTTTCATGCCCGGCCACCAATACTCCTTCCTTAAATCAAGATACATTTTCGTTGCGCCCGGATGAATGGAATACTTTGACTTATATGCTTCATCAAGTAACACTCGTCGATAATCCCCCATCTCAGGCACCCACACTCTTCCTTAAAAAGACAACAAACCACACGAGCCCATAGTAATGAACTCCGTTTGCCCCATTATTCGTTCCGCATGCTTGTTGTGAACGTAAGCCTCTATTTTAATCACACCAAGTTTTTCAAGAAAATTGTTAGTAATAATCATACGTAACGATCCAACTCGTAATGCCGGATGTTGACTCTTTTGACTTAATGCATCCGCGGCCACATTCGCCTTGCCCGGATGATAAAGTATTTCACAATCATAATCTTTTACCACATCCATCCACCTACGTTGACGATAATTCAAATCTATTTGATCGAAAAGATGTTTCAAACTCTTGTGATCCGAATAAATCGTACACTTTACACCATACAAGTAATGGCGCCATATTTTCAATGCATGCACAACCACCGCCAACTCAAGATCATGAGTCGGATATGTCGTCTCGTGTTCCTTTAATTGTCGAGAGGCGTAAGCGATGACTTTACCTCTTTGCATTAGAACACACCCGAGCCCATTTAGAGACGCGTCACAATAAACCGTCATGTCTTCTACCCCTTCCGGCAACACTAACACCGGAGCTTGACACAACTTTTCTTTTAATAATTGAAAAGCAATTTCTTGCTCGTTCTCCCAAATAAATCTTGCGTTCTTTCTCGTCAATTCCGTCAATGGAGAAGCGATCTTGGAAAAGTCTTGGATAAACCGACGATAATAACCAGCCAATCCGAGAAAACTTCGGATTTCCGTAGGCGTAGTCGGTCGTCCCCAACTCTTCTCCGTCTCAATCTTCCCCGGATCTACTTGAATACCATTTCGTTCACAATGTGGCCAAGGAATTGAGACAACTTCGTTGGATTGCTTGGCTTCATCATTTGTCATTAAATAGTTGCGACCCCTAGCCGTACCCGTCGCCTTCTCTTGATGCTTAACATTATCGTTTCACAAATCGGGACACTCCGGCTTCTTATGCCCCTCTTTACCGCAATTAAAACAAGTGAGCTTGTTTCCAGAAGATGGTTTCGGACAATCACGAGCCGTATGACCCGCTTGCCCACAATTGTAGCACGAAAAAGAAAAACCACCGGAAAAGCCCTTCTTCATGCTATTTACACTTTCGGAACCCTTCTTGTTCTTGTTCTTCTTGTTTGAAAAGTTAGAATAACTAGAACCTTCAAACTTTCTTTTAGAAAAAGTGAAATCGCTTCTCCTTGGAATCTCCGGCTCAAAACCCCGAGCCTATTCAAATAACTCTTTAAAAGACTTAGCCGCTCCTCGACTAATCTTACCCTTATACTCATCATTCATGGTACGGTAGAAATCTTTCATTAGCTTGTGATCGTCAGCAACATATTCCGGACAAAAACGAGTCTTTGCCAAGAAGGTAGACTTGAGAGTAACCAAGTCCATTGAACCTTGTTGCAAATTGTGCAACTCGTCCCGGATTCTATTAAAATCGGAAGAAGTTCGGTATTCCTTGAAAAATTCCTTCTTAAACTCTTCCCAAGTCAAACTCATACATTGTTCCTCACCATATACATTGATTTTATCATCCCACCACAACTTAGCTTCTTCCCGCAACATACTAGAACCATACCTCGCCTTCTTCTCGGGAGGACATTCCGTGGTACAGAAAGCTCCCTCGATATCGGAGATCCAACATGTACTTTTTAACGGATCTCGCACCCCATTAAACATCGGGGGTTGAGCATCCTTGAAATTTTTGAAATGGAAGTCCCGCCTTCCATTCCCACCGTTACCATCACCCCCTTCACCACGAGGACGAATGTTTCTAGCTTCTAATGCCTCATCGATCGCGGCATTCATTCGCTCATTTATCATTTCGGTCACTTGCCCATCAACCGAATCTTGGAAAACCTTTCGAACATTGTAGAGAAAATCCTTCTTTAGCCTTTTAAAGATGGCCTCAACCTTGGCCGTGAGTTCAACGTCCTCACTCGTACTTCCGTCATTGGTGTCGTGTCCATTTCTCATCTTCATTCTATAAGACAAAGTAATTTAAGTAACGAAACGAAAGGACTTAACACATATGTATATACATATACACCACACTACCCCATCTTGCTCAACAATCGTCGTACATCACTTGTTTGACATGGTTTGAACCCGTAACAATGGTAGCAAATCATTGTTACGCGATCATGTCACATTAATTCGCTAGTACAACGTCTATCTCGCTTGATGATTACTAAAACAACACAAAACAGTTAGTGCAAGGTTAATTCACATAAACACTAGCACTAGCAATTCCCATTCCAACCCAAAGTCCTACAAGTCCCGCATAAAGTGCACACATAATCAAGTCTAAGTCTAGGCACCTATCTCAAGTCACCTAAATCCCTTAGACCATGCTCTGATACCACTTGTAACATCCCGACTTCAATTCACCAAAGCGTGTAAAAAAAAAAATTTTCTGCTGTAGCACATCTGGACGGCGTCCAGTTATTTGGACGGCGTCTAGCACTTAAGACCGGGATGGCGTCCAGCATATCTGGACGGCGTCCAGATTGCCTGGAAGCTGCTGTCCCCGGGTTCAACTTACACGAGTGGAAATCCCGCTTCCCGACACTTTTAAACGAAAACCTTTTTACAACACAACACAATATAATAAAATAAGAGGTTTCCATCATCAAAACAAGTTTTACAACATCGGGCCCACATCAACCCGTCTTACGTATTTCGATCAAAAATACAAGTTTCGACCAATACAAGTTTAATTTCCAAACGACACTAGAGCATGGTGTTTGGGGTTAAACTACCCAAATCTTGGCCGAACTTCCAAAAGCTAACCCACAAGCATCCCCTATCAAAATAAGCGGGAGACCACTAATCCAACCGAATACCTTTGCCTTTGTCCACGCCGGAGCCTAAAAAGGTAAACAACGAGAAGGTAAGCTAACGCTTAGTGAATGCAATAGTTATACACGTACATATATAAAATACCTACTTGCACACTTACACAAATACCGCATACATGCTAGCAACGCAAAAGGGCTTAACTTCACAAGTACAAGGCTATTAACCTCCTATATCACAAGCTAGCATAACAAAGGCATATATATGTATATAACTCGAACCATATAATATGCTTACAACTCAACACAATAACCATGGTTAACCAATCGTACATGGGAATGGCGCTCGCGAAAATGCCATCGGTGTTCATAACATCCGTTAGTGTACTTAACACCTCGTATCACTAACCCTAGGGCGGTACCTTAACACCTCGGTACTTCACCTCGAGTGGCATCTTAACAACTCGATGCTTCACTCTTTACTTTATGGAGTGGTGTCTTAACACCTCGACACTTCACGCCTAGGTGACATCTTAACACCTCGATGCTTCACCCCGAGTGGCATCTTAATACCTCGATGCTTCACCCGTCAATTACTTAGGGTGACATCTTAACACCTCGATGCTTCACTCCGAGTGGCGTCTTAACACCTCTACACTTCACTCGTCACGTGAAATGTGGTATCTTAGCACCTCGACACGTCACATTTCACGCTACCACAAATAGATATATTATATACCTACGTATATAATTATTCCACTCACCTTAGAGTCTTTTGCGAAAGATAACCAAGCTTGCAACTTCAATGTAACGTACCTATTACATTTAGCACATAATCAATCGCAACTCAAGTTGGTCAACCAACTTACTCCCCATTCTAGTGCCATTTTGACCCAAGATGCAATTCCAACCCATTTGCACCCTTAACCTTAATATTTGGGTCAACACCAACGAATCCCTAACACTAGCCAAAATATTGTCTTAAACACTTTATAATCACAAGTTTAGTGTGTTCTCATACACATTTTACAACCTAGGTCGCCCAAGACCCATTTGACCCATTTCGAGGTCAACACACCCATTTGGGTCACCCACAACCCAAATGACACCCACTAACATTAACTACAATTGTGCTAGCGATCTATTAAGCCATTAAGACCCATTTACACACTTTAACCTTTTTAAAACCCTAGGTTAGTCATCTTTTGGGTCTTTATGACCCAAACTTACCCAAAACCCCCAAATCACTAACAAATGGGTTTTAAGTGCAATACTAACCCAAACCCTAACCCTTAACACAATTTAGGTAAATAAATTAGGTTCTATAACTTACCAACACAATCACCACGTAGCTAGCGACTAGATGAACAACTTTAGAACTCGCACTAAGACCCGATTCAACCTCCTTCTTCCTTTAATGGAGCTCTCTCACTCTAGAACCTCCTCTCTCTCTTGGATTTAAATGGAAGATGATAAAGTAGATGGAAATGGAGTAATGAGGCTCACCAAAACTGACCTAGGGCCTTAAAGTTGCCCCCAAAGTGAAATTACCAAACTACCCCTTTTTAAATAACAAAAAGCCAAAGCTGGCTCGTCAGGCCATCTGGACGGCGTCCAGATTTCTGGACGGCGTCCAACCCTTCAATCTGGGACGGCGTCCCACCATGTTGGACAACGTCCAACAACACTGGGAAAAACTGGATCTTACAAATATTTACTCCCAAGCTAACTGGTTTTAAAACTAGTGTTAAGAGGAATAGTAACCCATATTCCTCTAACCAGGCACTTCCTCATTTTTCAAAAACATTCTTCAAGAAATATTCTCTGGTGATACTACAACCAGCAGAGAACATACTTGACCCCCAAAGTAGACTTGAGCTGGGTCCTCATCGTGTTAAACCAGCTTAGGCTACTGCATAGCCCAGTTGCAACTTAGATCATGAAGAGAGTCACACTAATCTATCTAAACATGACAAATCTCTTACACAATCTGAGTCAAAATGTGCCGTCAATGAGTCAGTAGAGTCACAGCTGCACTTACAGACACCAAAATATGTCTCAATCGAAGGGCTAACCAAAACACAAGTCCGTCCCCAGACACCAACATCAGATGTAATTATTGAGTAAAATTTATCTGGTTCTACTTTTTCTAACATAAAATGTTCCCATATTTCAGATATTACAGTACATAAGACAGAGAAGTTGATGTGATTGAAAGGAATCCCTCTGTCTATACTGGTGAAAAGGTTGGTGCTGGTCTAACAGTTTCTACTGTTGATAAGGAAATGGCTACTGCTAGTGATGCAATCATTCCTGATATTGTTATGGGTAATGATGACCAATCTACTACTGGTGGTGTAGTTGATACTGATGCTATGGTCATTGATCCCATATCTTATGGTGGTAATCTTGATGTTGATTCTAAGGGTGACTCTGTGGGTACTGATGACCAACCTGGTGCTAATGATGTAATTGCTACTTATGATATAATGTGTGATACCATCCCTACAAATGCAGCTGGTAATATGGTTATTTCTGATCTGGCCCCAGATACTGGTACCCAGGGTGATTGTGTGGATGTTGGTGCCAGCAAAGCTGATAATGACTCAGCTGCCACCACTGCTATTGTTCATGATGAAGCTTCTAAGGGTGATGATTCGAATACAAAGCCCAAAGTTGCTGATCCAGATGAAGTTGTCCCTAAATTTGTTTATAAGGGAGTAACTATTGCACCACAAAATGAAATAATGGTTGATCAGCTGATTATTGATCCTAGAGTGCACTGGTTGAAGCCAACAAATTACCAGAGAAGGAGTTAATGGAGCTGCTTCAACAACTAGATGAATCAGCTCAGGATGAGGTGTTTAAAAGACTGTCCACACTTGATAATATAAATGAGTAGCCATACTATCATTATTTTAGTATACGTCATGCTGCTTGTAGTGACCCGAACTTTTCCATGTTTATATATATTAATTGAGATTGATATTTACATGATTAAATGTTTCCAACATGTTAAGCAATCAAACTTGTTAAGATTTGATTAATTGAAATATGTTTCATATAGACAATTGACCACCCAAGTTGACCGGCGATTCACGAACGTTAAAACTTGTAAAAATGACATGACGATATATATATATGGATATACATATGGTTAACATGCGATTATGATAATTAAGTATCTCCATAAGTATATTAACAATGAGTTATATACATATAAACAAGACTACTAACTTAAGGATTTCGAAACGAGACATATATGTAACGATTATCGTTGTAACGACATTTAAATGTATATATATCATATTAAGATATATTAATATATCATAATATCATGATAATATAATAATTTAACATCTCATTAGATATAATAAACAATGGGTTAACAACATTAATTGAGATCGTTAACTTAAAGGTTTCAAAACAACACTTACATGTAACGACTAACGATGACTTAACGACTCAGTTAAAATGTATATACGTGTAGTGTATTTAGATGTATTAAAATACTTTTGGAAGACTTCAAGACATATATCAAAACACTCATACTTAACGAAAATGGTTACAGTTACTTTTCCATTCTTTTCTTTCATCAAGAATTCTAGTCGTATTCTTACCCGTATTATACACAGCTTCAAAACGTACTTACTATGAGTATATACCAATAGGAACTAGCATGGGATTCCACTCTTGATTATGTCATGTATGACTAATCAATTTTAACTTCTACCATGAGCTAGTCAACTAACTAGAACTCCTTTTAACCCCACTCACCACTCACCAATTACCACTCATCATTCACTCCATTTCACTTCCAATTCTCTTTCTAATTCTCTCTCAACACACACACACACTCTATTATGAACGTATTTTTCCAGTAGTTAATCATCATCTTCATCAAAAATCACTTCAAGAATCAAGCTATAATCATCATAGGAAGAACACTTCAAGAACACTTCAAAAATCCCTTCAAGTTTACTAATTTACTTCCAAGCTTTCTAATCCATTCCAAGTAATCATCTAAGATCAAGAAACCTTTGTTATATACAGTAGGTTATCTTTCTTATTCAAGGTAATATTCATATTCAAACTTTGATTCAATTTCTATAACTATAAACTATCTTAATTCGAGTAAAAATCTTACTTGAACTTGTTTTTGTGTCATGATCCTACTTCAAGAACTTTCAAGCCATCCAAGATCCTTTGAAGCTAGATCATTTCTTGTCACTTCCAGTAGGTTTACCTACTAAACTTGAGGTAGTAATGATGTTCATAACATCATTCGATTCATATATATAAAACTATCTTATTCGAAGGTTTAAACTCGTAATCACTAGAACATAGTTTAGTTAATTCTAAACTTGTACGCAAAGAAAAGTTAATCCTTCTAACTTGAATTTTAAAATTAACTACACACATGTTCTATATCTATATGATATGCTAACTTAATGATTTAAAACCTGGAAACACGAAAAACACCGTAAAACCGGATTTACGCCGTCGTAGTAACACCGCGGGCTGTTTTGGGTTAGTTAATTAAAAACTATGATAAACTTTGATTTAAAAGTTGTTATTCTGAGAAAATGATTTTTATTATGAACATGAAACTATATCCAAAAATTATGGTTAAACTCAAAGTGGAAGTATGTTTTCTAAAATGGTCATCTAGACGTCGTTCTTTCGACTGAAATGACTACCTTTACAAAAATGACTTGTAACTTAGTTTTCCGACTATAAACCTATACTTTTTCTATTTAGATTCATAAAATAGAGTTCAATATGAAACCATAGCAATTTTATTCACTCAAAACGGATTTAAAATGAAGAAGTTATGGGTAAAACAAGATTGGATAATTTTTCTCATTTTAGCTACGTGAAAATTGGTAACAAATCTATTCCAATCATAACTTAATCAACTTGTATTGTATATTATGTAATCTTGAGATACCATAGACACGTATACAATGTTTCGACCTATCATGTCGACACATCTATATATATTTCGGAACAACCATAGACACTCTATATGTGAATGTTGGAGTTAGCTATACAGGGTTGAGGTTGATTCAAAAATATATATAGTTTGAGTTGTGATCAATACTGAGATACGTATACACTGGGTCGTGGATTTATTCAAGATAATATTTATCGATTTATTTCTGTACATCTAACTGTGGACAACTAGTTGTAGGTTACTAACGAGGACAGCTGACTTAATAAACTTAAAACATCAAAATATATTAAAAGTGTTGTAAATATATTTTAAACATACTTTGATATATATGTATATATTGTTATAGGTTCGTGAATCAACCAGTGGCCAAGTCTTACTTCCCGACGAAGTAAAAATCTGTGAAAGTGAGTTATAGTCCCACTTTTAAAATCTAATATTTTTGGGATGAGAATACATGCAGGTTTTATAAATGATTTACAAAATAGACACAAGTACGTGAAACTACATTCTATGGTTGAATTATCGAAATCGAATATGCCCCTTTTTATTAAGTCTGGTAATCTAAGAATTAGGGAACAGACACCCTAATTGACGCGAATCCTAAAGATAGATCTATTGGGCCTAACAAACCCCATCCAAAGTACCGGATGCTTTAGTACTTCGAAATTTATATCATATCCGAAGGGTGTCCCGGAATGATGGGGATATTCTTATATATATGCATCTTGTTAATGTCGGTTACCAGGTGTTCACCATGTGAATGATTTTTATCTCTATGTATGGGATGTGTATTGAAATATGAAATCTTGTGGTCTATTGTTACGATTTGATATATATAGGTTAAACCTATAACTCACCAACATTTTTGTTGACGTTTAAAGCATGTTTATTCTCAGGTGAATACTAAGAGCTTCCGCTGTTGCATACTAAAATAAGGACAAGATTTGGAGTCCATGTTTGTATGATATTGTGTAAAAACTGCATTCAAGAAACTGATTTCGATGTAACATATTTGTATTGTAAACCATTATGTAATGGTCGTGTGTAAACAGGATATTTTAGATTATCATTATTTTATAATCTACGTAAAGCTTTTTAAACCTTTATTTATGAAATAAAGGTTATGGTTTGTTTTAAAAATGAATGCAGTCTTTGAAAAACGTCTCATATAGAGGTCAAAACCTCGCAACGAAATCAATTAATATGGAACGTTTTTAATCAATAAGAACGGGACATTTCACTGCTTCTCCATGGCTTGGTCACTGGAAGCCTCTCATATTTCAGCTTGATCCTCTTACTGGTAAGGTCACTATTCATGATGTTCCTGATTCACCGGTACCTTATGATTCTTCAGCTTCTTCCTAATCATTATCTGATGATGATGCTGACAAAGGTACTGGTAAGGACGAGCCAGTGGTTTCTGATAATGCTGATAATAACACCACTAGTTCTAATGACAAACCAGGGGATCTTTATGATGATGCTGATTCACTTGACAAGGATAACAGTGGTTCTAAGCCTTCGTACGAAGGTAAAAATGATGGTGATCATGGTGATGAGTCTGATAATGATAATGACCTTCCACCTCCACCACCCCACAATGTTATTCTAGTTCAATTTTCTACTCCTCCACCACCACTCAGCAGGTTGGATGTATCTGAGATGGAAGGGTTATCTACCCTAGCTGATCACAGTTTAGTTTCCAAAATCACACCATCTGTCACACAAACCATAGAGGAGACTGTTGTCTATTCTGTGAATAAAGCTCTTAAACTTGCTGATCAAGCCACTACATCTATTATTGAAGGAAAACTGCTCAGATCACAGCCTTTACTGATCTTACAGTTGCTGATATCCAATGCCACCATGAACAACAAGATTCAATCAATCAACACATTTTTTCTTGTGAAGAATACCTTGCCAATCTTAATCAACTACAAGAGGAGTTGGATCTGGAAAGGGCAAGGGTATACTGTCTTAACGAGGAAAATAGGGTGCTTGAAGATAGGTTGGAGGATTATCAACGACAGATGGCTACCATGGTACAAGTGGCAGAGTATCTTCGTCTTGCTGAGACCCTACACCGAATGGCTGAACTCCAGTCAGATGTACGTACTAATGTTGAACGAATTACCATGGGTGTGTCTCGCAATGAGGTTCGTACTGCTAATCTCCACCTCAAAAACTATGGTGCTGATCCAAGAGATCACCTCTCTCCAGATGACGTTGATTGAAATAATTTTGCCTGGGCACGACTGATTGTGGTCGTTTCATGTTCAATTTATAATAATAATATAAAAATAATGATAAAACACTTAATCAGTTAACACAAATGTCCGGGCAACAATAACCCGATCATTATAGCAACTAGCAAGTATTCAGTCAAGGTTCGTTCCATAGGGAACAATTTACATGAATCTCAAAACACTAGCAATTATCCTAAGTTGATTGGGTGGTTTTGATAAGGTGTTGATTAAGCTAATATTAGCCTAAGATTGATTAACAAATAAGATAAAAATGTGTCCACTTGATTGTTCAACCTTTTGCAATAGATTATCCCTTTCATTTGTCACATAACAATGTTTTAAACATAAAGCTTCATTTCGATCTCACAATCTTCATAAAACCTCAATCAATTGAAATTCGTTAATTCACGTAGACTCATTTCAAAGATCAAACTATGTTTTGAGTGAAATCATTGAGACTTGATTTTGGATTAAAATCACTTAAAATCCTTTAATTATCAAAATCACTTAAGATAATCAAACACCACTATGTTGACTAAAGACCAATTGAAAACCAACCCAACCAAGAACACAATCACTTGAAATCCCCAATTTGGTTGTCTAGATCACCCAAGGTGTTGAAGCACAAATTATTTCACTAATCAAATCACTTAGAAAAAGCTAGACAATCTATGTAATCAAAGTAAAGTCCAAAACAAATGCATAGCAATGAATCATCAATCAATCACAATAATCATCAACTCATTTAAACACCCAATTCATAAATTAGGACAAAATCCAAGCATCAAGTTTACAAATCAAGTGAACACAACTAATCTGAGCTATAATCATAAGATAACCAAGAACAAAATTAATTAAAACTAAAGCATTCATCATTACAAATAAAATGGAGAAGAACTAGTGTTAAAAAGGAAAGAGATTACAAAACGGAGAATGAATGATGGAGATCTAGCTTCTAGCTTCATTAATCTTTGATTTGGGACATGAAATCAGGCTTTGATTCTGATGGAATCACGATTGGAACCCAATTAGGGTCCCAAAATGCCCTAGAATGCATCTCTCTTTTGAACAAAACCCCTAAATTCATATTTATAGTTGCTGAAAATTCTGGGTTGAATCAGCGTAGGTGTGCCACACCTATGTAATGGTGCGCCGCACCATAGTACATGGGAAGAAGGTGTGCCGTACCTTTTAGGTGGTGCGCCACACCTTAACACATGGAAACTGGGATTTACCTTCTGACCCAAGAATTGGACTTTTTAGCTTTAAGGTGCGCCCCTGGCATTTGGTGCGTCGCACCATTTGCCTTGTCTGCACATCCTTAACTTAAAAAACCCGTGCAAGTCATAGAATCAGTTTTACCCATGAAAAAGTGCATTTCAGCTTTTCTCATTCTAAGGTTCAAGACTTGGTCAATTATGCACCACAGTGGACTTTTAGCCTCACTTAGCCTTGAACCATCTTTTAAACACCAAACCAACACTTCTAATGACTAAACTCTTCAAAATCCAACAAAGTGAGAAAGATATTGCAAGAATAAATATGTATAATTTGAGCAATATCAACGACCTAATAGTGACAGTGATTGTGAGGTAATTGTTCCCCTTGTCTTCACTTCAACCCCCGCTGATGACAAAAAGGGGGAGAAGAAAGATAAGAAAAGTAAACAATTTGAGGGGGGAGCATGAGCATGAAAAGGCCCCAAGCAGCAGAGGAGAGATGGTAATGGTGATAATCAAGGAACTACTGTCCTTAAGCCCAGCAATGCTCATACTGATGCAGATGTATAGGGTGCTAATATTGGTGATTATGAAACCAGCAAGCCTGATACATTTGCTGGTGATATTGATTCTAGCAGTAAGCCCAGTGATGCTGTTATAGCTGCTAAGCTGGATGAAACTTTTGTTGTCTCTCAATCCATTGAAAATAAGTTAAAGAGAAAACTGGAGAGACATTAGAAGAGACAAGAGGAAATCAATGATGCTTTTGACTCAAAATTTGAGGCTTATGCTGCTGATATGTTAAAAGTGTGTCCAGTAGTGCTTAATCTTTTATTTCAACATTTAAATTTATAAAACCTTTATTTTACTTTTAACACCCTAACGAGCAACAAAACCCGATCAGATGTAGTATTTTAGGTTATCGTCCCAAAAGAGCGTAGATGCGTTATAAGTTGTTTTATTCTATAGTCTAACTGTTATTGAAGAATTAGAAATATATATTTATGTTTTTGGTTGTTGTTTAGGTTTTGAATATTATCTCTTAGGAAAGAGACAATTGAAAGTACGTTCTTAATGAATTGAATAACGAAATAATAAATGCAAGAAATAAAGATTAAAATAAAAAATTATAAATAAAAGCAGTTACATGGACAAATAACTTGTACGGGAATCATATTAGGCAAGTTTCATAACTTATATTAACACATGGAAAAATAATAATCATAGATCAACTATTATCCGTAATTAGGTTAAGCTAAGTATTACATATTATTCAATAGGCATGACTTAAAGCATATACTAAATATGTGATGTGCATAACTAACATCTCAATTCTTCATGTTTAATTCAATTACATGATATATATTAATCTTGTGATGAGGATCAACATGCAAATAGACTGAAAAATTATATAAGCTATTAAACACCAAGTAGATCAACTCAAGTTACTAGCTGAAAGTCAATTAATACTAAGTTTTTATGCAATCATTAATTAAAAAAAATCCAAACAAAGGATCCTCGATTAAGCCTAACAATATCAAACTCTATTATATAAGCGTATTTCAAATTAAACAAGCTTATTACTATTATGTTGTTTAACCTAGTTGCATGCAATCCAATTTAAGAAGTTTGATGGACTAGATCTAAACAAGTAGCATGAATCGAATAATAGATCATCGGATTAAGTATTAATCAATCCTAAAATCATGTTATCTAATCATTAAGAATGGCAAACAAATATATTAAAGCATAACATATTCAAAATAGTTCAAATATCATTATAGAAACTCAAACATACAGATCTGGAAAAGAACTAGAAACTGTACGGATATAAGCACGAAGCCGGCGGCTTTATTCCAGTCAAGCCGGCGGTTTGGACTGGTGAAGCCGACGGCTTCTTCTGATTCCGAGACGAAGTTTAGTTTTCGTCCACGTAACCATTACGAATGTTTAGTTCATAATGGTAGACGAACAGAAACGACTAAAGTAAGTAAAATTGAATAAACGATAAAATAAGGATAGAATCATACCTTAAAAAGGTAGATGAAAGAAACTTGGATTAAAGACTTGGATAATCTTGATTACAATAAAAATAAACCTAATCTAAGGGTTCTAGAGAAAACCCTAAAGAAAAACGAAAGTGTATTAAAAGTGTTGTATTGTATATCTAAAACTTAAACTGGAGCCCTTTATTTATACTTTGTAGAAACGGTGGCCAAGCCGGCGGCTTTAGTGGGAAGACGGCGGCTTCCTTGGGTCGGTGACTCCTTCTGCAAGTTTAACTTGATCCGCAAGCACAAAACACGTAACCGTCCTAGCTAAGCCGGCGGCTTTGTTGACAAGCCGGCGGCTTCAAAGATCCTGTAATCTTTTTGATTTCCTTTCTATTTTTACTTGAACTTGGTCCACAAGTTGAGAAACCGTGTAACTTAGGCCGGCGGCTTCAGAGTGAAGCCGGCGACTTTAACTGAATTTTATTTGGTCAACAAGCATCACATTTTGCGATCAATTCTGGAACATTCTAATATATTTAACTCCAAGCCGGCGGCTTCCTTGTAACCAGGCCGACGGATTCCTTGTAACCAGGCCGGCGGCTTTATAGCCTTTTCTGCAATTTTCCTTGTTTTTGATCCTGTTTGATACATAACTTTAATAAAATCATTAGAATTACCTTTTTACCCATTTTACCCATTTTAGTGAGTTTTAGGATTAAAATGACTTTAAAATGCTAAGATCACTCCTTAAAATGTTATCAAAAAACTGTATAATTTAGGAGTTATCAAATTCCCCACACTTAAACCTTTACTTGTCCTCAAGTAAACCTTATAAATCATATTACTTTAAAATGGGTATAAAGTTATCTTAATAAGATGTTAGTTTTTATTATTTGTAAGAACTAGTCTGAACCAGACCAAGGATTACAAGCAGTCCTAATGTATATTAAATCAGGTTAATATAATTTGGTCATCATTGGACTCTTTTATTTTCTAACTAGAGCTTTTTATAAGTGTGTGGTTCTCATTGGAACTCTTTTCTCTTGCTTTCATCACTTTTATTGGCCTTCATTGGGCTCTTTTAACTTTTCATTTCTTTTGCTTTCATGCTTAGCATTTGCTTTACATTTGGCAATTTTTGCTAAGTTGGCCCTTATTTGGGACTATTTTTCTGTCTCAGTGGTCCATGCATATTATGCAATATGGTAGTGGCTATAAGTTTGCAATCGTTTCATAATTTTTGGCGTTAAAATTCTTATCTTAAACAAGTAATCCGATCTCGAAATTGAGAGTAGTCCTATTATTATTTTTAAGATTAAGTTAGTAAAAAGACATAAGTTTGACTAAGAATTTATACTTCCTAAAAATTTTAATTTGTACCCATTTTTCAACTTTTTCGGGAAAATTATAGTATCTTTTAATCTTTTTAAGTGAGTAATCACTTTCCCCCCACACTTAGATTATGCAATATCCTCATTGCATTTATAATAACAAAATAGTAATAAATGAAAGACATAATTGAAAATAAGTGAAAGAGTGATGTTACTTGATTGTAGGATCATTGAATGAGTGCGGTACACTTTGCGGATTTCTTTTAAATTTTAAAACAAACAACTTGACAAGATTTTGTTAAACGATGCAAAACACAAACATAACATTTTATTACTAACTTTCATCACTTAAACACTTTAACACTTAGGAGCTATATTGCTCTTAAATTCATATTTAAACAAATAATAAAACACTTAGAAAACATAATCCTAATAAACATATAGGGATAGGTAGTTTTGATTATAGAGTCGGTTGCATGACTCATTCTTCCGACGGGATCACTCCTTAGGTTCATTTTCCCCACACTTAATCTTCTCATACTCATTTAACATCTTAATTTGTTGTAAGAAATTCAATGTGGTGTCAAGACCCCTACGAAACGACATTTCAAATTTAACATTTAACTCACGGATTTGATTTCTTACTTTGGCACTAAGCTTATATTGATCTTTTATGAACTCGTTAACTATTTTATCAACGGTGAACTAATCATCATCATCCTCCTTATCAGTGTTAACCATTTTCACATTTGTTCAAGGAACTCTAGATCTTGGGACCAACGGAATAGATTCAAATATGGCACTATAACGAATAATTAAAGTATTATTGGTATAGTTAATGGTGGCACGAGCAATAGCTAGAAATGGAGATCTTAGAATTAAAGGAGTTATCGGATCTTCTTTCATGTCAATAACCACAAAGTCGATTTTATAGAAAGCATAACCAACGATAATTTCCACTTCTTTAACAATCCTCAATGGCTTATGTAAATGACTATCAGCGAAGCAAACACTCCCTTCGATAGATTCTAACGATGGCAATCCTAAGCGATTGTAGATGGATAATGGCATAACATTAATGCTAGAACCAGTATCGGCTAATCCTGTAATAGGAATGGGACCACGAATTAAGCAAAGGACTTGGAACTCCCCCGGATCAGTATGCATAACAGGAATTTTAGGTGCTGCATATGGGTCTACGGGATCAATTGTGAATGAATAAAGAGTGAGGAAATCTTCTTTTCTTCTTTATTCCAATTGTTTCATAGTTTCAGCTAACTAATTATCTTTATTTTCACACTTTGATTTTTCATATTTTTCACTAGTAACCTCATCACTTTCATCAGCTTTTTTATCAACCTATTCTTCCTTCTCATCAAATAACTCATGCATAAAGATTACATCATCTCGATCAAGACCTTGAACTTTAGCATCTTTTGACTTATCCTCTTCATCAACAGTTAACTTCTTAATTTCTTGATCATACTCCTCTTCTACCATTTCAAACTCCTATAAATACCTTAAACCAGGTTGATATCGCTCTATTTATATATGTTTACTTCGCGATATCTACCTCACTTCGTTCGGTTTTTGACTATCCCGGTGCCTATTTTGTGTGCTATTAAGCTAAATGGTAAATTAGGGGCTAAGGAGTTGATTTGGTGTAAAATTGACCAAATCTAGGGCAAAATTGGCTAAGGAAATGACAAGGGCAGGAAACAGCTCCAAAAGCACCGCTCCTGTAAAGGAGCGCCGCTCCTGATGGCCCAAAAGCACTGCGCCAGTGTTAAAAGTGGCGCTATTATGCACGATTTGTCTCCATTTTTCATCAGTGAGCAGAAGCACCGTTCTTCATGTCAAAAGTGTCGTTCCTAACCAGCCAAAAGCGCCGCACTAAATATAAAAGCGCCGCTCCTGTGTCCAGCCAAAAGCGCCGCTCCTGAAGTAAAAGCGGCGCTCCTGACGCTGTTTCAACCTAGATTTTCAGCACTATTTAAGGAACGAGATTAGGTCATTTTCATATGCATCTTTTTAGAGCAGCTGCTTAGGGTCCGAATTTCACTTACAAAACCCTAATTTCATCATCCATTGGAGATTAAGGGAGGATTCAAGGAAGCTTGCTCAAGATTCATCATTATTTAGTTTAGATCTTCATCTTCTTTACATTTTGGGTTGTAGTCTTAACTTTACCTTACATGCTTTACATCAATTACTTGTAATTGTTTGAAAATGATGATTGTTTACATTTCTATGCTTATCATTAGTTTGATTTTAGCTATGATTGGCTAAATCCCTTGTGTTTGCTTATCTATGAATCTCTAATGCTAGTGTTTGCCCAAAATCCATTGAATATTGTTGTTTGAATGAATCACATGATTAAGTGTTGTTGAGTTGGCTAAAGATCTATTGCTATGAGTTTGTTTTAGGCTTGACTTTGATTACATATGTTGAGTAGCTCTCTTAGTGATTTGAGAAGTGAATCAATGTGTGCTTCAACACCTTAGGTAATCTAGACAACTAGCTTAGGAATTGCAAGTGATTGTGTTCTTGATCTAGGTTGGTTTTCAATTGGCCTTTAGTCAACATAGTAGTGCCGATTATCTTAAGTGATTTCGATAGTTGGGGGTTTTAAGTGATTTCAACCCAAGCTCAATCTCAATGACCAAATCATGCTTAACTCGATCTTAGGATACAAAGCTTATGTAAATTCACGGAGTGTCATTTAATTTGAGGTTTAGTAGTGATGCTAAACATTTAATAGTTCAGCAACTAAAGGGATAACAAAATAGGCAAAACAGGGCAAGCCAAGCATAGAGAGGATTAGATAAGTGAACACATCTTAGTTAATTTGATTTAAGTCTTAATACCTTACTACTTGTTTCTTGCTACTTGTTTACTTGTTAAGTTTAGGTTTGTTTAATTGTGCAAGTTTTAGTTGTTAGTTAATATCAATCGAAACCCCCAATCAAACAACCTCTAGGATAATTGATAGTTTTAAATATCCGACTTAGACCACTCTCTTGGGACGAACTTGATAAGAATACTTACATTAAGTGCTATGATAACCGGTCCTAAATGCTCGATAGTTGTGCGTGCTTATTTGTAATATTTGAATCTTGTATAAATTTAGAAAGTAAAAGATGTATGCCACACACGTCACATCACAAGTTCATAAATATCAACCTTATTCACTTCTCTAATCACATTAACCTTTTCAAAATGAACCTCCTTAGTGACTTCAGATTCAACCGGAACTTTTCCCTAAACAAGTTTGAACAGCTTAGTAACATTACGTTCTAAGCTTTGGATGGACGCTTGATGATTATTTTACAATTGGAAAAGTTGAGCTTTTATGTTATCATTAGCTTCGTTTTGATTCTTGATGAAAGTTAGGATGCTTTCTTCAAGATTAGATTTCTTCTCAGATTGAGAATTAGGAGACGAATTTGGAATGAAGGGTGCTCTAACAGGAAAGCAACCTGGTGGATTTTTCTTATTATTATTAGGACAAGGTGCATTGTAATTGTGATGGTAGTTCGCGTTTCCTTGAAATTGTTTCACATAAGAGACGTTTTCAACTTGCTCCATAGTAAGACTAGAAACACAATCTTTCGTAGCATGAGGACCTTGGCATTTTTCACTACCTTAATCATATGCATTTCTTTGGTAAGCTTTTTAATTTGCCTTCCTAAATTACCCAACTGCACATTCATAGCCTTAACCATATCTTCAGAATCATAACTAACAGATTTTACCGAGCGAGAAATGTCTAAGTCTTGGTGCCATTCGTGGGAATGAGTAGTTAACTTATTAATTAATGTTTCAGCTTCTTCGGCAGTTTTACTCATGATATTTCCTCCAGCAGATGTATCAATCTTTCTCCTCATAGCTATATCACAACCTTTATAGAAGTAGTTACCTTTTTAAACTTATCCAAACCATGTTGTGGACAACCCCTAAGCATTTGACCAAATCAAACCCAAGCAGAGTAAAGTGTCTCATTAGTTTTCTGACGAAAATTAGCAATTTCAGTTTGAAGGGTGAAAGTTTTGGATGAGGGAAAGAAACGAGTTAGAAAATTTTCAACCATAGTATCCCAACTAGTGATATCTCCTTCGGGCAATGAATTTAATCACTCTTTAGCTTCATCTTTTAACGACCACGGAAACAAACGAAGATAGATGATATTACTTTCCACATTATTAATATTAAACAGATTTCAAATATCCTTAAAGTTCCGAGTGTGAGCATTAGCATCTTCTTTTTCAGTACCCCTAAATTGGTTATCCTTAAGTAGGTGAGATATAGGACCCTTAATATCAAAGTTTTCAGTTATAGTTGGCTGAGTAATAGCGTGACCTAATCCTTCCCGACCTACTTTCATTAACGCTTCCATTGCATTCTCAGTAGTCATTTCGATGTCTGAACCCAAAAGAGATCCCGAATTAGAGTCAGGACTAGACGGTGGACTAGATAATGAGTTATCATTAGAAGTAGTTTCTTCATCAAAATTTAATTTCCTAACAATATTCGGCTCTTTAGAAGGTTTAAATAATATATCGGGATTTGATAACATGTCTTGTAAGACGGGTTTCTTGGATCGAGTATTCATGTGATCTAAAATCATAAAAAGAAATATTTTATGAGAACATGTTTTAGACTTAAAAGGACATAGACAATTTAATTTTAAATTTATTATAATTCCTTTTTTTATTATGGATTTTATGTTTACGAGGATATTTTGGGAATTAATAAAAATTTAAATTGATAAGTAGAATAATAAATATTAATGACAGTTAATAATAATATGAAAATTAAATAACAACTTTTATCGCATAACAACAAACAATCAAACATGCACGCCCTATTGAATCTTTCAATACTTAAGTGACCCGTCAGCGTCTAGGTTCGAGCAGGAGCCTTTAAATCGGAACCCCAGCAACCCTCCACTAAAGGAAGACAGTCATCACCCGTTATCAAGAAATATCAATAACCAAAGTATATCCAATTTCCGTATTTACCGCGCTCCCCGGCAGCGGCGCCAAAAAGTTGATGTGTCAAAAGTGTGTGCAGTAGTGCTTAATCTTTGTGACGCCCCGTACAAAACCATCATGTACGACTCATCAACAACGGGTCCATTACACGGTATAATACTACATGCTGTTTTAAAACAAGTTTTGCATTCATGAAAAGATAATGTTTTACAAAAGATAACGTGACACAAAGGTCGTTACAAAGTCATTATTCAAAATAGCATGAGTTGCGAATGCAAAATGAAAGTTCCATGATTGAGACATCTCAAAGTAATGCAGCAGAAGTCTAACACAGCGAGTCTGTAACAGCAAGTCTAACAGCGGAAGCAGAAACGTCTAAGCACCTGAGAAATACACGCTTAAAAGTTAACACGAATGTTGGTGAGCTATAGTTTGTATCAGTAATGTAATGTAGACGACGAGATTTCATATTCCAAAATAGTATGAAAAGTATAAGCTTATCTGTGGGCACCCGGTAACTAACTTAACGTAATAATAATACCCCCTAAAAGTACACTTGGTGAGTGCGTATGTCCTCGAAGTATTAAACACTCATTAAATGCTAGCGCGACTAGCCCGAGTGGGGATGTCAAACCCTATGGATCCATATCTAATATTCACGTTCACCGTTTCAAAAACCAAAGATTAAACGTTACCGTGCTAAGGGGAATCTTTATGCCGTTATGTCACCCACACATATATAAAGTTTAAGTACTCGTGTCTAGTATGTAAAACATAAAAAGCGCATGTATTCTCAGTCCCAAAAATAGTAAAGTAAAAAGGGAAGCTATAACTCACAGTGAATGTGCGGTAAAGTCGATATGAAAAGTATGCAAGTAGTAAGTCGGTCCGAAAGGTCGTCAACCTAAGTCAAAGGTCACTAAGTTAGTATATTGTCCCCAAAAGTTTAAGAGTGAATAAATTAAGTCTTAAGTATCATCATCATCATCATCATCATCATCATCATCATCATCATCATTATCATCATACGTAAAAGATAAAGTAAGTTTTCAACAAGAATAGAGATCGAAACAAAAGGCTGACTTCGGACAGCTGCTACGACCTCTATAGAAAACGAAAAGACGCATGGTCAGTGGCCAAGTCTCCGTATGTGAGTCCTTTAACTGCTATACAATTTTCAGATCCTAACTCAATGTCATTTGACTGTGGCGACGGTTCAAGCGCGAGTAGGTCAGAATTTTCAGCACGTCGTTATAACGGCGTAGTGACTTTCGGAAGGCTATAAATCCTAAACCGTGTATCGGATTTAGGCGAGGCCTAAACGAAAAGTCATCTAATCGAAACGAACTATCTGAAAATCAATTTTCCAGAAGTCCTAGGAACCTGATGAGATCCCGGAAAACAGCAAACAAGTGCTCCGGTGGGTTTCTTGGTGCTTGATGCTCATCACGGTTCTCATCCTTGATGCGTGTAAGCTTCAAGTGTATAACTCTTTGATGTTTTAGCATCAATTTGACCAAGTTACAACCATCAACACATAACTAAGAGTAAAAGCTATCATTCTACAAGTTTTGAACATCAAGGTTGCCTCTTTATTGCATAAACACAATAAAGCTTCAACCTTTGTCCTTTTTACACAAGTTTTATGCATCTTCATCATATGAGATGATGAAGACTTGATATTTATCAACACAACAATCACAAAAAGATTCCAAGTAAGTGAGATCTACAATGATAACTTAGATCTTAAGTATTAAGAAAACCCTAAGCTAGAAAGCTTGGATCTTTACAAGATTAATGAGACCATAAGCTAGAAAGCTAAGATCTAATGAAAGTAATGAGACCATAAGCTAAAAAGCTAAGATCTTTAACAAAATAATGAAACCCTAAGCTAAAAAGCTTTGATCTTTAATGTTCTTGAAGATCCTTAAAGCAAAAGGCTAGATCTTCAAGCTACATGATGTGACGACACGGAAATTTCCGAACAAATTTAAACTTTATCTTTATATGTTTCCGATACGATAAGCAAAGTCTGTAATATTGAGTCTCAAAAACTTTGGAACTATGTTCATATGTTTAATTACCCTTCGACTATTCTCAACGATTCACGAACAATTATATTTAACTTGATGTGTATATATAACTATATAAATATAGTTATATTAATTGAAAACATTAACAAAGTATTAGATGTATAATACTTTACATAAACGTATTTGTTTCAATATATGTTTAATATATTTATCGACGGAATTAAAAGATAATATCAAATGATTAAATTATTAGATACATTGTGATATGATTACGGGTCTATGTTATGAGGTCCACTGTGATTTAAGAAATCTATTCTTTTTGACAACATTCGGAAAATGGTAAAGTGATTTATAAGTAAGAACAAATGTGTCAATTAACGGGAACTAGACAAGGGTTAGTGGAAATTCATGTTTAATTTCCAATTCATGTTTTATAATATTTTCCTCGTGACCTTGATAAGATAACTATGTTAAATTTCATTTTATCTAATGTGAAAGTAAGAACGTGAAGTGTAAATAACTTAGATATTGGATATCGACAAGTTAAGTAACTCGACATTTTTCATTAAGATGATTTCATACGTTTATTTAACCTTTGGACTTTATCCCATGCTTCACCAACAAACTGTAATTTAAAAACTTTAAACCTATTATGAATATATATAATTCTACTTTTCTAAAACGTTTTATGATATAACGATTTCCATTATTTGAATCTTTTAACAAAATGATTCTTAAATATATTTAGTTTTGGAAAACAAAATTATCATATTTATTTGATTTAGTTTCAAACGTACAAAAACGTTTTCAGTTTAAAAAGAACTTTATTATTAAAATGTATATAACTTTTATAAATTTCTAGAACCACTTTTGACAACTCATTTATTAACCAGTATGATAAAGATAACGTTATTTATATTTTATTATATATATATATATATATATATATATATATATATATATATATATATATATATTTCCAGTATGATAAAGATAACGTTATTTATATTTTATTTTATTATATATATATATATATATATATATATATATATATATATATATATAACGATTTAAATTAATATTATATATATTTATATGCGTATTATACGTACATAGTTTTATACTTTTACTATACTTTAACTTTACCTTTACTTTACTTTAACTTTACTTTAACTTTAACTTTAATAATTCATACTTTAATAATTCACTTTAATAATTCATACTTTAATAATCCACTTTAATAATTCAAAAATCTATTATAAATAGAATTCAATAGGTTTCATTATTTCATAGAAACTTGAAAATATATTTCTCTAAACTCACTCAATCGATTTACATATATATATATATTTACTCAGTATTATTTCAAGATATTATTAGTATACATAAAATATTACGACGGAGTTATGTTTAGGCGATTTCAAAATAAGTTTTCAAACGGGATAGAGCTAAGGAAATTATGGGTTATAGCTATGGAGGTTTTGGCTATTGTTCGAGGGTATTGCTCGTGAGGTCAACCTAACGTTTATCATTTTTGTTGCGTCTACGTACTTTCCTGCAATATTGAATCAAAATATTGATACGTGAGCATTCATATCTTATCTTTTATATATTAATTGTGTATCCCTGACTAGTGCTCGAGTATATATGAATATGTATGTTTGTATGCTTAGTTTCGTCATTGAATAGTTTATGATAAATCATGAATTTAACACATATGCTACTAAGATAAGGTATATGATATGCATGTCGTTGAAAAGCTAGTGAAAAATTAATAACGCTTCATTTAGAAAGCTTATGGTTTCGATGAACGGATTAAAAAATATGGTCAACTGAATTATTATTAATTTTAGTATTATTGTTATTAAAATTATTATTATTATTACTGTCGTCGTTATTATCGTCGTTATTATTATTATTGAATAATAATAATAATTATTATTAATATCATTTTCATTATTTTTATCATTATTAGTAATATTATTATGACATTAGTATTACTACAAAAGATTATTATTTGTTATTAAAATTATTATTATCATTAGTAAATATCAATATTATTATTATTATTATTATTATTATTATTATTATTATTATTATTAAAATAATTAATATTATTATTATTATTATAAAATAATATAACTTTTGGTTCATTATTATTATTATCAATATTATATTATTTAATCAAATAAATACTTGATACAAATATATAGTTATGATACATATCACTACATTTTTATCATTAAAAAGATATTATGTGAACATTATACAAATTATAATACTTACTATATAAAAATATATTTTTAATATATATTAACATAAATTTTTATCATTAATACATTATAATAAATGATGAAATTAAAATATTGTAAGATACTGATTTAAATAAAAATATCGTTTTCATTATTTTTATCATTATTATTATTATTAAAAGTATCATTAAGTATTAAAACTATCATTCTATTAAAATTATCATTTTAATAGAAATATCATAGTTATTATAAGATATCATTTTTTAGTATCATTTTAGTATTATTAGTATTATTATTATAATTATCATTTTGAATAAAATTATTATTTTTATATAAAATATTATTATTATTATAGTTCATATTAAAAAGTATCGTTATTATTAAAATTATCATGATTAGAATTATCACTTTATTATAATTAATATCATCATTAGTAAATAAATATTGTTATTATTATTGGTAGAATAATAATAATAATAATAATTATTATTATTATTACAAAATAATACAACTTTTACTCATTATTATTATCATCTATATTATTTATCAAATAAATAAGTGATACAATTACATTAATAATACTTACCACTATATTTTTATGATATTGAGTGAACTGTATAAATTTTATTACTTGAGATATATAAAAGTATATTTATATCATATACAAATTTTAATATAAATTTTTATTTATTAATAAATGACTTGTATTATTTAATTTAATAAAATCTAATAAATATATTTAAATATATAAGACGACTATATTTAAGTTATATAATAAACATATATAGATTCTAGAAGTCATTTTGGGTCAAGTTGACTTTTGTTGACTTTTGCATATCGGTCTCGAGCATTAGGATTGTGATACACTATGACTTGACTTAAATTTTTAGACAGATATTGACCAACATATAAACACATATACTAATATAGGTTCGTGAATCTGAGGCCAACCCTACACTTTTTCAGTGCCGTCATATACATAATTGCTACGAAATACAGTATTGTGAGTTTCATTACTCCCCTTTTAAATACTTTTGCAATATATATTTTTGGGACTGAGAATACATGCGCTTTTATAAATGTTTGACGAAATAGACACAAGTAATCGAAAACTACATTATATGGTTGGATTATCGATATCGAATATCGCCCTTCAAGTCTGATAACCTAAGAATTAGGGAAATGGCGCCTAATTGACGTGAATCCTAAAGATAGATCTATTGGGCCTAATAACCCCCATTCATGTCTATGGATGGCTTTAGTACTTCGAGATTATTATTATACAGACGAGATGTCTGTGGGGATATTCTATGCATTATGGTTAATGTCGGTTACCAGGTGTTCAATCCATATGAATAATTTTTATACAGATGGCTATATGCATGCATGATGTTTTATGAGAAATTGAAATATGAAATCTTGTGGTCTATTAAAATTATGGAAACGATTGATTACGATAAACTAATGAACTCACCAACCTTTTGGTTGACACTTGTAAGCATGTTTATTCTCAGGTATTAAAGAAATCATCCGCTATGCATTTGCTCATTTAAAAGATATTACTTGGAGTCATTCATGGCATATTTCAAAAGATGTTGCATTCGAGTCATTGAGTTCAACAAGATTATTATTAAGTAGATGACAGATTAAGTCATTTATAGTTTGGATATATTATGAAATGGTATGCATGCCTGTCAACTTTTGATGTAAATGAAAGTTTGTCTTTTAAAAACGAATGCAATGTTTTAAAATGTATCATTTAGAGGTCAAATACATCGCAATGAAATCAATTATTATGTAACGTTTATAATCGATATGAACGGGGAATTTCTGTTGGTATCAGAGCGGTGGTCTTAGCGAACCAGGTCTTGCATTAGTGTGTCTAACTAATAGTTGTTAGGATGCATTAGTGAGTCTGGACTTCGACCTTAGCCGCATGTCAAAAAGTTTTGCTTATCATTTTTGTCAGAAATTACCTGCTTATCATCTTAAGTCTAAGACACATCCTACTGCATTGATTGCATGAATAGTGTATAGACAAAATTCATATCTTAGCGTATCTGCTAATTCATAGCGTATCTGTTACTGTAAACTTTGCCTGACATATTCCGCAAATTCCTTCGTAATCTACGAAATCTTTTGTTCTATATATATAGATATTCTATATAATTAGAATACCATATGATAGCTAGAAATCATTTCATATCGAAAAAAATTCTTTATTCAATCGTACGAAATGGAACTCGCCACTAGTTCAAGTCCCCTAGATTCCGATATGAAGTTTCACTCGAGCTCCGAAAGCAGTGTGACTGGAATGGATCAACCAATTAGCCATAATCTATTTTGGATAAATTGGGGATGGGTTCATAGCCTACTTAATCATTGGAGACAAGAAGAATGTGATCCCTTTCATCCACCACATTTCCCTCTTGGCGAAGAACCTGAAGCACTTACCGGCGAACCTGTTCGAGACACCATTTTTTCTCTCATCTCTAGAGTATCTCGTCACGATTATATACCATCTAAAATTATAGATCTTATTCACCCGCTCGTCCGAACCACCGATCATCCCGGTGTAATAGAAGAAGTCAACGAGCTTCGTTCTCGGGTAGTGGCTTTGGAGAATATGGTGCAAAGGTTTCAAGCACCAGCAGCATCACCGCATCAGCAATACCACCATCAGCAACACCAACAGTACCATTACCACCACCAACAACAACCTCTGCATCCCACACCTCAACGTCACAATCTGTACCTCGAGCATCAACGTCATATGCACCATAGATACCAAGGAGTACCAACAACAATAACCGATGAAGTATTGATTCATAACTTCATTGGAGAAACATTCTGCGGCGATTATGTAATCTCTAAAGTCTTAGAGATTATCTATTTCAGCCTTAACCATAAATCAGATGAGTGGACCGAAATGATAGAAGGAAGATTAGAAACCCTGACAAGAATGGTGCGTGGTTTACAAGCTAGACTTGTTATATAAGCGCCACCAGTAGTACCACCAGCATCACCATCAGTATCACCAATGTGACGACCCGAAAATTTCCGATCAAATTTAAACTTAATTCTAATTTGATTTCGACACAATGAGCAAAGACTGAAATGTTGAGTAATAAAGTTTTGAACTATTTTCATGATATCATTTGACCTTTGACTGTGCCCGACGATTCACGAACAATTATTTGTAAATAGATATGAATATATATATATATATATATATATATATATATATATATATATATATATATATATATATATATATATATATATATATATATATATATATATATATATAAATGTAAGGATATATAGTAAATGGAATTAATAAGATATAACTTAAACTAAATATGTAAAAAAATAAAATACAAAATAATTATGTTGAAATTTAAAAGGAATTTATATATAAATAAGATATGAATTTAAAATGATTACATATAAATAGATGTATGATATTATTATGAATTTATACATATATATTAAAGATTTCTATTAATAATAACATTTATAAAATAAATAGATAGTAAGTATTCAATAGATGTATTCATATAAAATATGATACAATTATTAATAAGTGTAATTTCAAGTTAAAGAATAAGTGTTATATTAATAATATAATCATTATTTTTTTTGTGTTAATATTAATATTAATATTTGTATTATTAATATTATTATTTCTAACATATACATTTATATATATAAAAATTGTTGTATGAGCTGTCATATTATTATTAATTATATCATTATCATTAATAATAATATCATTATATGTAGTGTTATTAATAGAATTATTATTATCATTTTTATTATGATTGTTATTATTAAACTCAATAAAATTATCAATTTTTTTAGTGATCATTATTATTTATTATTATTATTAATATATTTATTATTATTATTAATATATTTATTATTATTTATAGAATTATTGATATTATTATTGATATTATTATTATTATTATTATTATTATTATTATTATTATTATTATTATTATTATTATATTATTATTATTATTATTAATTTTATTATATTTTATATAATTATTACTAGTATTATATATACTTATTTATTTATTAACACAAATTATATGTAATCAGATATATATACAGAATCTGTTTTACATCGCAATCAGATCGTAACAAATCTTGTTTCTGTCTATGAATATGTTAAACTACTTAATCGATCGTACAAGCTTTTGAAAAATCACAAGTTTACTTTAATTTTTTATTAATATTCGTACTGAGCAGATAATTTTGTTGTCGATCAAATTGCTTTAAATCAAAGATTTTAATCAAAGTTATGGACACATTCAAGCAACTACACTTTCTCCTTATCAGTATCAATCAAAATTGTTGTACCAATTTAATTATTTTAACAGATATAGGCAAGAACAGAAGAAGTGCCCTGTTTTTGTTACTTTTTCACAAGGTCTCGATTTCGTATTTAATTTCAAATTGTGTAAACGCAATCTTGTTAGCAATCTTTCAATCAAACTATCTGCTGAATTTCAGTTGTTAATTCCTTCAATTGATCTCAAATTTTGAAGTCAAAGTTTGTAATTCAAAAAGTCAACCCTTCTATTCTTAGAGAAATTAGAGGTCAATTCGATGTTTCAAGTTAAATTACCAATCCAGAAAGTTTCTAGGAACGTATTCTTACCTATTTCATGTTATAATTTTATACTAAAACGATCTAGAATTCGAATTTTGATATTGAGTTCATATCGTGTTCTTAAGACTGATTCAGTCTTATTTTTAATTCGTTCCTTTGATTTAATTAAATCTAATCAATCACTTGTTATTCTGTTTCATTTATATATTATAAACCAAACGTGTTTTAGCTGTATTGATTTCAAGTTTTACCCAATTGAATCGATTCTGATAATGAAGAAGATCATAGTTAATACTACGGGTTATATTTAAATAAAAGGGATTTAAAACAGAAAAATCAAATTGGTTCAGTGGTTGTGTTGGTGGTTGTCTGATCGAGAGGTCACATGGTCGAGCCTGGTTCCTGCCATTTTTAAAGCATTTTTGAGGTAGTTTTCAATTCTTAAAAATTATTATTATTATTATTATTATTATTATTATTATTATTATTATTATTATTATTATTATTATTATTATTATTATTATTATTATTATTATTATTATTGTTATAATATTAGTTATGGTCCTTTTGTTAGATATTAATATGATTGGTATCATTAAGTTCATTAATGTAAATTACGACATTATCATTAATATTATTTGTATTATCATGTACAAACAGTAGTAGTATTATCATTTTCTAATATTATTATTTTAGTATATTATTATTATTGTATTATTGCTAGTAATATTATCATGATTACAAATAAGTTTTTAAAAGGAATTATCGTGGTTAGTCTATAAATTAAACGCGAAGGTTATGATTATTATAACTATGAATATGCAGGTTTTAATAATATTGATAAAATAATAAATATAGAAATCTTGAATATAAATATTATTATGAAAAAATGATACAAATTATTATTATTTTCATTTATATTAGTACCATTTCTATAATTATTAGTAGTAACATAAGTATTACTATTAATATTATCATTGATAGGATTAATATCGTTATTAGTATTATTATTATTGAAAATTATTACTACTATTGTCATTTTTACTAAAAACTATCCAATGGTTATCATTAAAATTAGTCTTAGCACTAAGTACCATTATTATTAATAGTTAGTATTAGAATTATCAATTAATATTAATATTAGTAATATTAGTAGTATGATTAGTAAAATTTCTATTAAAAAGCATCAGGTTTATTAAAAGTACCATTATTGTTAAAAATATTATCTTTATGAAAACTATCATTTTATCATATCATCATTATCAAAATTGCCATCTTTATTAAAGATATTATTATTATTACCATTATCATTATTATTAGTATCATAACTATTAATATCCTTATTCTAGTACTATTATCATAAATATTTTTTAAACAAAAGAAAATTTTATAAGAATATATTTATTACCTAAGTATACTATATTACATAATATTACATTTTAACTAATATAATATCATCTATACTGATATAACGTTAATTAAACAATAAATCAAATGAACATTATAATATATGATAAGTAATAATAAAATGGTATGTATATATATAAATATTAATCTTAATACAAAAATTAAAGATATATAAATTTGATTACAAGTATATGTATTAATGAATATACAAATGATATAGATTCGTGAATCCAAGGCCAACCCTACACTTGTTCAATATCGTCATATGTATTTTTACTACAAAATACATTAGGTGAGTTTCATTTGCCTTTTTACCTTCTATATTTTTGGGCTGAGAATACATGCGCAATTTTTATAAATGTTTTACGAAATAGACACAAGTTATTGAAACTACATTATATGGGTGAATAATCGAAGCCGAATATGCCCCTGTTGCTTGATAACCTAAGAATTAGTAAACCGATCTACTAATTGACCCGAATCCTAAAGATAGATCTATTGGGCCTAACGAACCCCATCCAAAGTACCGGATGCTTTAGTACTTCGATGTTGTTTTTATCATGTCCGAAGGATTTCCTGGAATGATAGGGGATATTCTTATATGCATCTTGTTAATGTCGGTTACCAGGTGTTCACCATATGAATGATTTTTGTCTCTATGCATGGGACGTATATTTATGAGAACTGGAAATGAAATTCTTGTGGTCTATTAAAATGATAAAAATGAATGATTATGATAAACTAATGAACTCACCAACCTTTTGGTTGACACTTTAAAGCATGTTTATTCTCAGGTATGAACGAAATCTTTCGCTGTACATTTGCTCATTTTAGAGACATTACTTGGAGTCATTCATGACATATTTCAAAAGACGTTGCATTCGAGTCGTCGAGTTCATCAAGATTATTATCAAGTCATTTATAGTTTAGATATATTATGAAATGGTATGCATGCCATCAATTTTCAATGTATTAAAAGTTTGTCTTTTTAAAAACGAATGCAATGTTTGTAAAATGTATCATATAGAGGTCAAGTATCTCGCAATGAAATTAACTATTGTGAATCATTTATAATCAATATGGACTTCGTCCAGATGGATTAGGACGGGTCGTTAGAGTTGGTATCAGAGCGGTGGTCTTAGCGAAGCAGGTCTTGCATTAGTGTGTCTAACTGATAGTTGTTAGGATGCATTAGTGAGTCTGGACTTCGACCGTGTCTGCATGTCAAAAGTTTTGCTTATCATTTTTATCGGAAATCATCTGCTTATCATCCTTAGGAAATTACCTGTTCATTATTCTTAGTCTAGACACGTTTTACTGCATTGACTGCATGAATAGTGTATAGACAAAATTCATATCTTAGCGTATCTGACAATTCATATCTTAGCGTATCTGTTACTGTAGACCTTGTCTGATATCTCTCGTAAATTTCTCCGTAATTTAAGGGATCCTGGTACTATATATATCTATGCATATTATGCATTGAGAATACATCCAACTATCAATTGCTGTCACTAAACTCTTCATACTAAAAAAATATTTTCTGTGATCGCGTAAGATGGCCTCTACGAATCGACCACGTTCCTCTGACTCCGAAGACAGCGTGACAGGAGCACACCAACCAATCAACTACCGTGATTACTGGATAAAATGGGGGTGGGTACGTGACATACTCACCCTATGGAGAAGGGAAGAAGGTACTCCATATTATGAACCGAATCTACCACCTAACCTTGGAGTATTCGACCAGCTCACCGGCGAACCTGTTCGCAACACCGTTTATACCCTTTTTGCAAGAATTTTTCGTCTTGAGGCTACCATTAACGGAACTAGAGAAGATATCTGACCTCTACCTCACACTGATAACCAACCAGGGTTAGTAGAAGAAGTTAAAGAACTCCGAGCTCGAGTTTTAACTTTAGAGAGCATGGTACACAATTTGCAAGCATCAGCAGTATCACCAACACCAGTAACATCACCAGCCTCAGCACCAACAACACCAGTACCATCAACAACAACATCCGCGTCACCAGCTTCGACATCTCATTCTGTACCTCGAGTATAATCATCGTTCTACATGACGTTCTACATCATTTATCTTCGTTCGACATAGCGATTATGTAATCTCTAATGTTTTAGAGATTATATATTCTTGTTCTAATGGTAAATCAAATGAGTTTAATATCATATTGACTCATTAAATCCATGATTACATCTGAAGAAAATATATAGGTATATATATTTTTTCATAAAGATTGTAATTAAAAATTCTTTCGTACAAACTGTTAATGGTGAAAATATTTTAACGGGTAGGTAATACCTGAGGAATATTTAGATTTTACATTAATAAGTTACACTGTACATTCTTTGAATCTGATTCAACAGTCATTTACTATCCTATTTACAATCACCGATATACGTATCCGTTCACCGCAGAATAACCCTTTTCATTCAATTTCATATTTGGATTTTGATCTATCAGAATCCAACAAGTGGCATAATGAAGAAAACATTTGACAAAATAAAATTTGTTAGAAACAAACAAATTAACTATGAGAAATTTTGTTAAGAATCCACGCTAACTGTTCCTAGCTAATTGTTCCTAGCTAACTGATTAAATTTTATTTATCGCAATTTAATTATCGCAATTTACATTCTCGCAATTTTATTTATCGTCATTTAATTTATGTTATTTACTTTACGCACTTTATTTATCGTTATTTAATTTCTGTTATTTATTTTTACGCACTTTAAATATCGGGACACGTATACAAGGTTTTGACATATCATATCGACGCATCTATATATATTATTTGGAATAACCATAGACACTCTATATGCAGTAATGTTGGAGATAGCTATACAGGGTTGAGGTTGATTCTACAATAATATATATAGTTTGAGTTATGATCGAGTCTGAGACATGTACACGGGTCACGATACATATTAATTAATTCGAATATTATATATTAAACTATATATGAATTATTGGACTGTTAACTGTGGACTATCGACTGTGAACTGCCAACATAGGACAATTAAAATGAATTAAAATATTAATTATAACATATGAAACTAGAAAATTCTTCAAGTTTGCCACTTGATTTCATCTTAAACCTCATTTGTATCTTGACAATTACAATCTGCGATTCAAACCTTTCATGATTCTTGAAAACACCTCAATCGGGAGGATGAATCAACCGCACTTCATCTACAGAAGGAAAGATTTATGCATACAGTTATGCACCTGAAAACACTCGGAACCTGAATAAACGTTTAACACGTGTCTGTGCTAGCTCCTATGGCATTGTTATTACCGAAAATAACATTGTAACTCTTTTCAAATTAGCCAAATTTGTCACAGCTCCAGCAAGTCAACTTCGACTTTTCAGTTGGACTAGTCTTACTATAACCTTGATATATATGCGTGCTCTTTTATTGTTACCAGGGAACCTTTTATGTTCAATCATATTACCAGCAGATATTCCAGCAACCTTGTCGCTCCTTGGTTTAAATCCCTCTGACAAATCATTATATTTATCTATTGAAGTCTCATCATGTACTCATCTGCATCTTGTAACAAGAATTGCCATACTAATTACAGGGAATCAGCAAATCTGTATTGTGAGTCTCGCAACGTTTCCACATCAACAATTATATGTATCTATATAATATTTATCTCTTAGAACTATGATCTTTCATTTTGAAATTCTAAAAAGCACCCAGTCTGCGAATTAATACTCTGAATTTGAAAAGTCGAATGAAGCAAAAAAAAAAAAAAAAAACTGTAAACGACCTCAACAGCCAAAAATTGATGATAAAGAATTGTATGTTGGCAAAGCTCAGAAAAAGTTTGAAACTGAAAAACTGATTGAGCAAACTAAGAAGGAGTCTCTGAACAAAACACAAGGACTAAACAAAAGGAGTCTTTGAACAAAACACAAGGACTAAACTTGTACATTAAGGATCCTGATGATTCTGTTTCTGATGAAATCTTTAGCGAATACCTTGCTTTTGACTCCAAACTCTTGCGGACAAATTTTCTTCACCATCCTTCGATATTAGAAATTCCAAAATATCATCGTATCTTTCATTATAAATATCCTCCATATTTCTGATGATATTTTCATAACTATTCTTATCTGAAATCATTAATCTCTTCGTGCTATCAGTGTTACATCATATAGAAACTGTTAGTTTCTATATTCTGTAAACTTTCGAGCTTAATATATGAATGTTATTGAAGTAATGTTGGGAACTGAAGCATGAGTTAGTATAATATAATGACACTTGATCAACGTGATTATATTACAGTAAGTCATGTTGGGTTTCTAATGGAACGTGATGAATCACAGACCATACCGTCATCATGGGCCATGTTACATAACTCTTTCATTCTGCTTAACTTCTGAACATATCAAGAAAGTATATTCTTGATAGTTCTATTCTCAGTGATTCAGGTAATTTGAAAAATCAAATCGTGCTACTACCTTTCCTTTCTACCTTGTATATTATGATAATTCGAAACTCCATACCTACGAATTCTGGACCATTACTTGATGTGCTTAATGGATAGAAGAGAAAACAGAGCATGAAGCTTCGAAGTGTAAATGGGGTATAAATCGCAGCAAATAGGAGAGAGCATTAACTGCGAATGACAATGATTATAGGAGACAGAAGCAGGGACATCGAAATATAAGGGAAGATATAAAATCAACAACAACGCAGAAATTACAAACCGTGTAGGTCAATGTTTATCGCAACATAAAGACACAGGAGAATTAAAAATACTATAACCCCAAGGGCGAAGTAGAAGAAAACAAATTCCTCCAATGGAAGTTGGAAAAGGAGAATGATTGTTGCGATAGTGAGGATAAGGACAAGGATCAGAAATGGATTAAGCAATTTCACAATCTTTTGAATTTGGGAATTTAGTATAGGAGTGGTAAAAGTAATGGAACGGAAGAAGTTAATTTATAGTGAAATATCTAATAAAGAAATCGAGGTAGATTATCGCATTTAATTAAAGAGATCCTAATTTCCTCATTTACCGAAGAATCATATCTCATTTAGATTTCGAAGATTTTTCTTTAAATCCCTTGAATTCCGGAATTCAACGAAGGTAACGTCATAAGTTAAGATGCACCTTATTTTCTAAATTCAACCACGACTACGTCAAAAGTTATTACGAACTTTATCTCTCTAATTCACTCTTTTGTGATAGCTTCACTCATACGCTTCGCGTAATCAAATTGTTTTATCCATATTACTCAATGATGATAAAACCCTAATTTCTAACTTCTTTATTGTTAGCCATGACCACCTCACTCAAATTTCTGGACGAAATTTCTTTAACGGGTAGGTACTGTGACGACCCGGAAATTTCCGATCAAATTTAAACTTAATTCTAATTTGATTTCGACACAATGAGCAAAGTCTGAAATGTTGAGTAATAAAGTTTTGAACTATTTTCATGATATCATTTGACCTTTGACTGTGCCCGACGATTCACGAACAATTATTTGTAAATAGATATGAATATATATATATATATATATATATATATATATATATATATATATATATATATATATATATATATATATATATATATATATATATATAAATGTAAGGAAATATAGTAAATGGAATTAATAAAATATAACTTAAACTAAATATGTAAAAAAACAAAATAATTATTTTGAAATTTAAAAGGGATTTATATATAAATAAGATATGAATTTAAAATGATTACATATAAATAGATGTATGATATTATTATGAATTTATACTTATATATTAAAGATTTATATTAATAATAACATTTATAAAATAAATAGATAGTAAGTATTCAACAGATGTATTCATATAAAATATGATACAATTATTAATAAGTGTAATTTCAAGTTAAAGAATAAGTGTTATATTAATAATATAATCATTATTTTTTTTTATGTTAATATTAATATTAATATTTGTATTATTAATATTATTATTTCTAACATATACATTTATATATATAAAAATTGTTGTATGAGCTGTCATATTATTATTAATTATATCATTATCATTAATAATAATATCATTATATGTAGTGTTATTAATAGAATTATTATTATCATTTTTATTATGATTGTTATTATTAAACTCAATAAAATTATCATTTTTTAGTGATCATCATTATTTATTATTATTATTAATATATTTATTATTATTATTATTAATATATTTATTATTATTAATAGAATAATTGATTTTATTATTATTATTAATTTTATTATATTTTATATAATTATTACTAGTATTATATATACTTATTTATTTATTAACACAAATTATATGTAATCAGATATATATACAGAATCCGTTTTACATCGCAATCAGATCGTAACAAATCTTGTTTCTGTCTATGAATATGTTAAACAACTTAATCGATCGTACAAGCTTTTGAAAAATCACAAGTATACTTTAATTTTTTTTATTAATATTCGTACTGAGCAGATAATTTTTTTGTCGATCAAATTGCTTTAAATCAAAGATTTTAATCAAAGTTATGGACACATTCAAGCAACTACACTTTCTCCTTATCAGTATCAATCAAAATTGCCGTACCAATTTAATTTTTTTAACACATATAGGCAAGAACAGACGAAGTGCCCTGTTCTTGTTACTTTTTCACAAGGTCTCGATTTCGTATTTAATTTCAAATTGTGTAAACTCAATCTTGTTAGAAATCTTTTAATCAAACTATCTGCTGAATTTCTGTTGTTAATTCCTTCAATTGATCTCAAATTTTGAAGTCAAAGTTTGTAAATCAAAAAGTCAACCCTTCTGTTCTTAGAGAAATTAGAGGTCAATTCGATGTTTCAAGTTAAATTACCAATCCAGAAAGTTTCTAGGAACGTATTCTTACCTATTTCATGTTATAATTTTATACTAAAACGATCTAGAATTCGAATTTTGATATTGAGTTCATATCGTGTTCTTAAGACTGATTCAGTCTTATTTTTAATTCGTTCCTTTGATTTAATTAAATCTAATCAATCACTTGTTATTCTGTTTCATTTATATATTATAAACCAAACGTGTTTTAGCTGTATTGATTTCGAGTTTTACCCAATTGAATCGATTCTGATAATGAAGAAGATCATAGTTAATACTATGGGTTATATTTAAATAAAAGGGATTTAAAACAGAAAAATCAAATTGGTTCAGAGGTTGTGTTGGTGGTTGTCTGATCGAGAGGTCACATGGTCGAGCCTGGTTCCTGCCATTTTTTTAAAAGCATTTTTGAGGTAGTTTTCAATTCTTAAAAATTATTATTATTATTATTATTATTATTATTATTATTATTATTATTATTATTATTATTATTATTATTATTATTATTATTATTATTATTATTATTATTATTATTATTATTATTATTATTACTAATTGTTATTATTATTGTTATAATATTAGTCATGGTCCTTTTGTTAGATATTAATATGATTGGTATCATTAAGTTCATTAATGTAAATTACGACATTATCATTAATATTATTTGTATTATCATGTACAAACACTAGTAGTATTATCATTTTCTAATATTATTATTATTAGTATATTATTATTGTATTATTGCTAGTAATATTATCATGATTACAAATAAGTTTTTAAAAGGAATTATCGTTGTTAGTCTATAAATTAAACGTGAAGGTTATGATTATTATAACTATGAATATGCAGGTTTTAATAATATTGATAAGATAATAAATATAGAAATCTTGAATATAAATATTATTATGAAAAACTGATACAAATTATTATTATTTTCATTTATATTAGTACCATTTCTATAATTATTAGTAGTAACATAAGTATTACTATTAATATTATCATTGATAGGATTAATATCATTATTAGTATTATTATTATTGAAAATTATTACTACTATTGTCATTTTTACTAAAAGCTATCCACTGGTTATCATTAAAATTAGTCTTAGCACTAAGTACCATTATTATTAATAGTTAGTATTAGAATTATCAATTAATATTAATATTAGTAATATGATTAGTAAAATTTCTATTAAAAAGCATCAGGTTGATTAAAAGTACCATTATTGTTAAAAATATTATCTTTATGAAAACTATCATTTTATCCTATCATTATTATCAAAATTACCATCTTTATTAAAGATATTATTATTATTAGCATTATCATTATTATTAGTATCATAACTATTAATATCCTTATTCTAGTACTATTATCATAAATATTTTTCAAACAAAAGAAAATTTTATAAGAATATATTTATTACCTAAGTATACTAATATTACATAATATTACATTTTAACTAATATAATATCATCTATACTGATATAACGTTAATTAAACTATAAATCAAATGAACATTATAATATATTATAAGTAATAATAAAATTGTATGTATATATATAAATATTAATCTTAATACAAAAATTAAAGATATATAAATTCGATTACATGTATTAATGAATATACAAATGATATAGGTTCGTGAATCCAAGGCCAACCCTACACTTATTCAATATCGTCATATGTATTTTTACTACAAAATACATTAGGTGAGTTTCATTTGCCTTTTTACCCTTTATATTTTTGGGCTGAGAATATATGCGCAATTTTTATAAATGTTTTACGAAATAGACACAAGTAATTGAAACTACATTATATGGGTGAATGATCGAAGACGAATATGCCCTTTTTGCTTGGTAACCTAAGAATTAGTAAACCGATCTACTAATTGACGCGAATCCTAAAGATAGATCTATTGGGCCTAACGAACCCCATCCAAAGTACCGGATGCTTTAGTACTTCGATGTTGTTTTTATCATGTCCGAAGGATTTCCCAGAATGATAGGGGATATTCTTATATGCATCTTGTTAATGTCGGTTACCAGGTGTTCACCATATGAATGAGTTTTGTCTCTATGCATGGGACGTATATTTATGAGAACTTGAAATGAAATTCTTGTGGTCTATTAAAATGATGAAAATGAATGATTATGATAAACTAATGAACTCACCAACCTTTTGGTTGACACTTTAAAGCATGTTTATTCTCAGGCATGAAAGAAATCTTCCGCTGTGCATTTGCTCATTTTAGAGACATTACTTGGAGTCATTCATGACATATTTCAAAATACATTGCATTCGAGTCGTCTAGTTCATCAAGATTATTATCAAGTCATTTATAGTTTAGATATATTATGAAATGGTATGCATGCCGTCAACTTTTAATGTATTAAAAGTTTGTCTTTTTAAAAACGAATGCAATGTTTGTAAAATGTATCATATAGAGGTCAAGTACCTCGCAATGAAATCAACTATTGTGAATCATTTATAATTGATATGGACTTCGTCCAGATGGAATAGGACGGGTCATTAGAACCAACACCAGCAACATTTGTAGCACCACAAGCTACACCAGGTCCATAACCATCAACGATATCGACACCACAATCATCAACGGATATATTGTATCAACGAGTTATGGAGTATTAACTCATTTCCTCTGAAGAATTTATATGTATATTTTACATATATATGAGTTTTGGAACCACGATAGATCTTTTCGTACTAAGTTATTACGTATGGATTTTAACTAGTAATTACTACTTGGTTAATTCATATTACTAGTATGCTATGATGTACATCCTTCATTAACGACTTAACCATAGTTAACTACAACCTCTGTTTCAAATCAATGAATTCCATTTCATAATAAACCAAGTGTATTATTCAATTATATGTTTGATTTTACACTTTCATCTTCGATGTACTTGAAACCTCCTAGAAAATATCATTCATATCTTGCGAAGTTCGCAAGAATTCCACGAGCACCAACATCATTCACCGAAGAAATATCAATAAAAATGAATAATGAAGTATTGATTCATGATTTCATTTACGTTGAAGAAATAATCCGCGAAGATTACGTAAATTCTAAAGTTTTAGAGATTATTCATTTCTAGTTCAGTCAAAAATCAAATGAGCCTAATTTAATATTAACTCATTAAAATATATATTACATCTGAAGAAAATATACGTATATTTTCATAAATACTGTAATAAAATTCCCTTGTACAAAATATTACTTGTGAAACTTTTAACGGGTAGGTAATACCAGAGAGATATATAAACTCACAATTAATATGTTACATTCTTCGATTTTGATTCAGCAATCATCAACTATACCTACTACTTACTCAACAATATACCTTCTTTCATAAAAATCAAAACAACCATTCTCATCCAGATTCAGTTACATATTCTGATTTTTAACAGATCAGAATCCAAATCGATATATAACCGATATCATCACTTTTAGATTCCTACATCTTTCAAATCTATACTTTGACTTCAAAATTGTGCTAGAACATTACTACTATTCATTAAACCTATAAAACAATTTTTGTATCATTCAAAATTTATTACAATCTACATTCAAACCCTTCATGATTCTTGAAAACACCTCAATTAAGAAACAATCGAGATGATGATCCAACCTCATGTTATCCACAATCATGCATCTGGAAAACTCCCGGAACCTAAGAAGAAGTTTAACATAAATCCGTGAGCCATTAGCATTGTTATTACCGAAAATAACTTTGCAATTCTTCTTCAAAGTAGCCAGTTTTTTCACAGCTCCAGCAAGTCAACTTCTACTTCTCAGTCAAAACAGTCTTATTATAACTTCGATATCTACGTTGCCCTTTTGCCATCATTATCGGGGAACCTTTTACATTTCACCATATTAACAGTAAACGTATCAACAACTTCATTACCCTTTGACTTAAGTCTCTCCGAAAAAATCACTACACTTATTCATTGAAATAGTATCATGTACTCATCTGCATCTTATAACGGTAGTTGCCATACCAAAAAGCTTGAATCGTTATTCTCGAATTTCGCAGCAATTTTACGCCAACAGAAATATAACGTCTATCTCCAAGACTTACATACTTCGAATGTGAAGTTTCTGAAAACACCCTAAACTGCGAACTAGTTCTCAAAATTTTAAAAAAATGCTGATGAAGCAGCACAAACTGTAAACGACCTTAACAGTCAAAAGTTTGATGATAAAGAATAGTGTGTTGGCAAAGTACAAAACAGAAAAGGTTTGGAACTGGAAAACGGATTGATCAAACCATGAAGGAGGCTGTGGACAAATCACAAATACTAAACCCACCTTCAAAGAATCCAAATGATTCAGTGTCTGCTGAAATTATTATCGAATACCTTGCTCCTGACTCTAAACCTTTACGGACAAATCTTCATCATCATCCATCGATGTTAGAAATTCTAAGATATCATTGTATCTTTCATTATAAATATTCTCGATATTTCTGAAGATATCTTCATAACTATTCTTATCTGAAATCAATTATCTCTTCGCGCTATCTGTATTACATCAGAAAGGAAACCATTTTAGTGCCTAAATTCTAAAAAATTTGAACTTAAAATGTGAATGTTATTGAAGTAGTGTTGGGAACTGAAGCATGAGTTAGTATAATATAATGACACTTGATCAACGTGATTATATTATAGTAAGTCATGCTGAGTTTCTAAATGGATCGAGATGATTCACAGATCATAACGTCATCATGTGCCATGTTACACGACTCTTGTATTCTACTTAAACTCTAAACTTATCAAGAAAATATTTTTCTTGATGATTCAGCCTTTTCTGGGATATTCTGGTAATTTAACAAATCAAGATCGTGCCATTACAATTTCCTTCTTAGAACATTAACTAAGTTCATTCTGAAATTCATATCTGCGAATTCTGGACCATTACATGCGATGCTAAATGATAAGAAGAGAAAACAAAAGAATGAAGATTCGAAATAGAAATTGGAGTATAAATCGCAGCAAATAGGAGAGAGCATTAACTGTGGATGACAATGATTATAGAAGATAGAGCAGGGACTCCGAAAAATAAGGAAAGATATAAAGCCCGACGACAGCGCATAAATTACAAACCGTGTATATCAATAAGTATTACAACGTAAAGACACGGGAGAACTAAAAACACTATAAAACCAAGAGTATAGTAGAAGTGAACAGATTCCTCCGGTGGCAGATGAAAAAGAAGAATGATAGATATGAAAGTTGGGAGTATATCAAGAATCAGAACTGGATGAAGCATATTGACGAATGCTGTAAGGTATGAGTTGAGGGAGAAAGAATAGAAGGTGTGAGTTATGGAAATAAGGAAACGAAGGGGGTGGATATATAGTAAAATATCCGACAGAGCAATCAAAACAGATTATCGCATTTAATCAAAGCGGATCCTAATTTCCTTAATTACCAAAGAACCAAATCTTATTACGAAGATTTTCTCTAAATCCCTTAAATTCTGAAAATCAACCGCGACTGCGTCATCGGTTAAGTCAAACCTACATTTATTCATTTCTTTTTTTTTGTGAGAACTTCACTCGTACTTTTCGCAAAAAAAAATCAAATTGTTTTGTCTATATTACTCAATGATGATAAAACTCTAATTTTCAGCTCGTATGCGTCATGAAAACATACTTATTGTCAGCCATGACCATCCCAATCAAATTTCGGGATGAAATTTCTTTAACGGGTAGGTACTGTGACGACCCAAAAATTTTCGAACAAATTTAAACTTTATCTTTATATGTTTCTGACACGATAAGAAAAGTCTGTAATATTGAGTCTCGAAAACTTTAGAACTATGTTCATATGTTTAATTACCCTTCGACTATTCCCAACGATTCACGAACAATTATATTTAACTTGATGTGTATATATAACTATATAAATTTAGTTATATTAATTGAAAATGTTAACAAAGTATTAGATGTATAATACTTTACATAAACGTTTTTGTTTCAATATATGTTTAATATATTTATCGACGGAATTAAAAGATAATATCAAATGATTGAATTATTAGATACATTGTGATATGATTACGGGTCTATGTTATGAGGTCCACTGTGATTTAAGAAATCTATTCTTTTTGACAACATTTGGAAAATGGTAAAGTGATTTATAAGTAAGAACAAATGTGTCAATTAACGGGAACTAGACAAGGGTTTGTGGAAATTCCTGTTTAATTTCCAATTCATGTTTTATAATATTTTCCTCGTGACCTTGATAAGATAACTATGTTAACTTTCATTTTATTTAATGTGAAAGTAAGAACGTGAAGTGTAAATAACTTAGATGTTGGATATCGACAAGTTAAGTAACTCGACATTTTTTATTAAGATGATTTCATACGTTTATTTAACCTTTGGACTTTATTCCATGTTTCACCAACAAACTGTAATTTAAAAACTTGAAACCTATTATGAATATATATAATTCTACTTTTCTAAAATGTTTTATGATATAACGATTTCCATTATTTTAACCTTTTAACAAAATGATTCTTAAATATATTTAGTTTTGGAAAACAAAATTATCATATTTATTTGATTTAGTTTCAAACGCACAAAAACGTTTTCAGTTTAAAAAGAACTTTATTATTAAAACGTATATAACTTTTATAAATATCATGAACCAGTTTTGACAACTCATTTATTAACAAGTATGATAAAGATAACGATATTTATATTTTATTTTATTAAATATATATAACAATTTAAATTAATATTATATATTTATACGCGTATTATACGTACATAGTTTTATACTTTTACTATACTTTAACTTTACCTTTACTTTACTTTTAGTTTACTTTAACTTTAATAATTCATACTTTAATAATTCACTTTAATAATTCATACTTTAATAATTCACTTTAATAATTCAAAAATCTATTATAAATAGAATTCAATAAGTTTTATTATTTCATAGAAACATGAAAATATATTTCTCTAAACTCACTCAATCGATTTGCATATATATATTTACTCAGTATTATTTCAAGATATTATTAGTATACATAAAATACTACGACGGAGTTATGTTCAGGCGATTTCAAAATAAGTTTTCAAACGGGATAGAGCTAAGGAAATTATGGGTTATAGCTATGGAGGTTTTGGGTATTGTTCGAGGGTATTGCTCGTGAGGTCAACCTAACGTTTATCATTTTCGTTGCATCTCTGTACTTTCCTGCAATATTGAATCACAATATTGATACGTGAGCATTCATATCTTATCTTTTATATATTAATAGTGTATCCCTGACTAGTGCTTGAGTATATATGATTATGCATGTTTGTATGCTTAGATTCGTCGTTAAATAGTTTACGATAAATCATGAATTTAATACATATACTACTAAGATAAGGTATATGATATGCATGTCGTTGGAAAGCTGGCGAAAAATTAATAACTTTTCATTTAGAAAGCTTATGGTTTCGATAAACGGATTAAAAGATATGGTCAACTGAATTATTATTAATTTTAGTATTAATATTATTAAAATGATTATTATTATTACTATCGTCATTATTATCGTCGTAATTATTATTATTTAATAATAATAATAATTATTATTATTATTAATATCGTTTTCATTATTTTTATCATTATTAGTAATATTATTATGACATTAGTATTACTACAAAAGATTATTATTTGTTATCAAAATTATTATTATCATTAGTAAATATCAATATTGTTATTATAATAATAATAATAATAATAATAATAATAATAATAATAATAATAATAATAATAATAATAATAATAATAATAATAATAATAATTATTATTATTATTATTATTATTATTATGATTATTATTAAAATAATTATTTTTATTATTATTATTATTATAAATTAATACAACTTTTGGTTCATTATTATTATTATTATTATCAATATTATATTATTTAATCAAATAAATACTTGATACAAATATATATTTATGATACATATCACTACATTTTTATCATTAAAAAGATATTATGTGAACATTATACAAATTATAATACTTACTATATAAAAATATATTTTTACTATATATTAACATAAATTTTTATCATTAATACATTATAATAAATGATGAAATTAAAATATTGTAAGATACTGATTTAAATAAAAATATCGTTTTCATTATTTTCATCATTATTATTATTATTAAAAGTATCATTAATATTAAAACTATCATTCTATTAAAATTATCATTTTTAATAGAAATATCATTGTTATTATAAGATATCATTTTTAGTATCATTTTAGTATTATTATTATTAAAATTATCATTTTGAATAAAATTATTATTTTTATATAAAATATTATTATTATTATTATAGTTACTATTAAAAAGTATCATTATTATTAAAATTATCATGATTAGAATTATCACTTTATTATAATTAATATCATCATTAGTAAATAAATATTGTTATTATTATTATTTGTAGAATAATAATAATAATTATTATTATTACAAAATAATACAACTTTTACTCATTATTATTATCATCAATATTATTTTATCAAATAAATATGTGATACAATTACATTAATAATACATACCACTATTTTTTTATGATATTGAGTGAACTGTATAAATTTTATTACTTGAGGTATATAAAAGTATATTTTTATCATATACAAATTTTAATATAAATTTTTATTTATTAATAAATGACTTGTATTATTTAATTTAATAAAATCTAATAAATATATTTAAATATATAAGACGACTATATTTAAGTTATATACTACCTCCGTCCCACCAGAAGTGTCCACTTTGACTTTTAACAGTGTTTATTTGTCAACTTTGACTATATATATTTATATTCGTGTTATATAATATTTGATAAAAATTATATGAATGGATTGAGTTTTACTTGTGTTTTCATTGATATAACTTTCATCAAATATTATGTAACACCAACAAAAATATTTAAAGTCAAAGTTAAATAAGGAAGACTGGAAAAAATCAAAGTGGACACTTCTAGTGGGACGGAGGCAGTAATAAACATATATAGATTTTAGAAGTCATTTTAGGTCAAGTTGACTTTTGTTGACTTTTTCATATCGATCTCGAGCATTAGGATTGTGATACACTACGACTTGCCTTAAATTGTTAGACAGATATTGACCAAGTTTTATTTAAGTTACTTGTACTTTATAAACCAATTTATAAAGTATAACACAACATAATTATTTAAACTTATAAATAATTAAATCCTTAATATATATAAATTATCCAAATAATTTATCTCAAGTGATAATATTTTAGTAAACTGATTTTCTAAAGTTTAAGTGTCGCGTATTTATTTAACAATCCAATCGTTAAGATTAAATACATATAAAGTGTCGGTAAGCTTGTTATTGGGTATGACCCGTTTTGGATCATAACATATAAGCTACATTAATTTAATATGTCTCTCGGGCATACGAAATACCTTCAGTAATCGAAAACTACATTATATGGTTGGATTATCGAAATTGAATATCACCCTTCAAGTCTGGTAACCTAAGAATTAGGAAAATGGCCCCTAATTGACGCGAATCTTAAAGATAGATCTATTGGGCCTAACAACCCCCATTCATGTCTATGGATGACTTTAGTACTTCGAGATTATTATTATACAGACGAGATGTCTGCGGGGATATTCTATGCATTATGGTTAATGTCGGTTACCAGGTGTTCAATCCATATGAATGATTTTTATGCAACTGGCTATATGCATGCATGATGTTTTATGAGAAATTGAAATATGAAATCTTGTGGTCTATTAAAATTATGGAAACGACTGATTACGATAAACTAATGAACTCACCAACCTTTTGGTTAACACTTGTAAGCATGTTTATTCTCAGGTATTAAAGAAATCATCCGCTGTGCATTTGCTCATTTAAAAGATATTACTTGGAGTCATTCATGGCATATTTCAAAAGACGTTGCATTCAAGTCGTTGAGTTCAACAAGATTATTATTAAGTAGATGACAGATTAAGTCATTTATAGTTTGGATATATTATGAAATGGTATGCATGCCTGTCAACTTTTGATGTAAATGAAAGTTTGTCTTTTAAAAACGAATGCAATGTTTTAAAATTTATCATTTAGAGGTCAAATACCTCGCAATGAAATCAATTATTATGTAACGTTTATAATCGATATGAACGGGGCATTTCACATGAAGATCATAAACACAAGTTTTGATCTTTTTAACAAAATAAAAGAATTGTATGCTAGAAAACCTAGATCCAACAAAAGTAATGAAGATTCAAAGCTAGAAAGCTTGAATCTTTCATGTTCTTGAAGGATTTAAACCAAAGTTTGAATCTACAAGATATAACAAGATCAAAAAGCTAAAAAGCTAGATCCTTGCATGATGATGATGATGTCGACAATGAGAAGAGAAGAAGAAGAAGAAGAATATTTAAAACTTACACTTTTTAGAGTGAGAAAGACTAGAGAGAGAATTAGAGAGTAAGTGTGTGTAAAATGTGAATGAGATTAAGTGTGAAATGGGTGAGATTTGCTTGGTATTTATAAAGAGATGTGGTGGTGGGGAGGCCCTTTGGCCGTGGGTTTGGGGGGAGAGAAGGGGGGACAACTTTTTATTTTTGGTTAACGGTGGTCTAAAGTTGGTGTGTATGTTGGTATCCCATGCAACAATTGTGATTATGGTTAACAAAAATGCTAGTATGTTCTCTTTAATAAATGGGTATTTGTCTTACATTTATATGGGTCATAAACTTATTAAAATTGGGCTAATTAAATAGTCTATTAACTAGAGTAGGGTGGGCTAAAGTCCAACAAGGTAGAAAGTCCAACAAGACTAATTAGTGAGCATAAGTAAATTACTAAGCGTAATTAAGTAACCAAAAGCCCAAGTAATTGTTATTAGAAAATAACAATTAGTATTTCGTAGCCGTAATATTCCAATTACGACAAAAGTTAAACGTGTACCAAAACACATAGCTCGTTCTCAACGTCAAGTGACACTAGGGGATCAAGTTAAGTAACTAAGTACTTAATGGCATGTTGTATGGTATGAACGAAAGTAATTAATCATGAAATAAGATCCCAGAATATAAACCAACACAGTACGCACAAATAAGCAGTTTCGCAGAAAGTAACAAGCACAAAAGTAAGTCGAAAAAGTTGGGTCGTTACATTACCCACCTGTTAATGAAAATTTCGTCCCGAAATTTTAAGCTGAGGTAGACGGTAGAGTTGTGAAGAGGTGTGGATACTTCTGCATCATTTGATCCTCTCATTCCCAAGTACACTCGGGTCCTCGTTTAGCATTCCAACGAACTCAGACGATTGGAATCTTGTTGCGTTTCAAGGTCTTGACCTCTCGGTCTATAATTTCATCAAGTTCTTCCACGAAGTGGAGTTTGTCATCAATCGTAAGCTCCTCAAGTGGTATGACAAGTTCTGGTTCAGCAAGACATTTCTTCAGATTCAACACGTGGAAAGTGGGATGAACTGCACTCAACTGAGTTGAAAGATCCAAACGGCAAGCGACAGGTCCAATACGCTCCAAGATTTCAAAAGGACCAATATATCGCGGATTTAGCTTCCCACGCTTTCCGAAATGGATTAAACCTTTCCAAGGTGCGATTTTCAACATCACTCGGTCACCTACTTGGAATTCGCGATCTTTACGCTTAAGATCGGCATAGCTCTTTTGACGATCACGGGCTGTCTTAAGCCTTGCTTGAATTTGGACAATCTTCTCGGTTGTTTCATGGACGAGTTCGGGTCCGGTGATTTGCTTTTCACCTACTTCGGCCCAACAGATAGGAGAATGACATCTGCAGCCATATAAGGCTTCGAAAGGTGCGGCCTTAATACTCGCGTGATAGCTATTGTTGTAAGAGAATTCGGCTAGCGGCAAATGCTTCTCCCAGGCCTTTCCGAAACCAATTACACAAGCACGCAACATGTCCTCCAGGGTTTGAATCATGCGTTCTCTCTGTCCGTCGGTTTGTGGGTGATACGCAGTACTCATATCTAAACGTGTTCCCAAAGGTTCTTGTAAAGAACGCCAAAATCTAGAAGCGAAACGGGCATCTTGGTCTGAAATAATCGATAAGGGTACACCGTGTCGAGATACAACTTTCTTTATGTATAGTTGCGCGAGTTTCTCCATCGTATCAGTTTCCTTCATGGCTAGGAAGTGTACAGATTTGGTAAGACGGTCAACGATAACCCAGATGGTATCATAACCACCTACCGTCTTTGGTAGCTTCGTGATGAAGTCCATTGTTATTCCTTCCCACTTCCATTGTGGGATTTCAGGTTGCTGAAGTAACCCAGATGGCCTCTGATGTTCAGCTTTGATCTTAGAACAAGTTAAACACTTTCCAACGTAAGTCGCAACATCCTTCTTGAGGTTTGGCCACTGATGTGTGCAGCGGTGTATACGAAATACTATTTATTTTTATTACAAAATACTATTAAATACGATACAATTTTACACAAGTTATTTATTTATTTATAGAATGGATATACCTAAACCTTGCTACAACACTTATAGACAATGTACCTAATCGTAGAGTAGTGTAGTTTTTAGTAAGTCCAGTTCGTTCCACAGGGATCCACTTATTACGTACACTATATTTTTAAACAATTATATTTGTATAAATATATAAATATATATATTAATTAGTAATATAGTAGTATTATTATTATTATAAAAGGGGGTTTTACCGTTTAATAACCGGTTTGTCGATTTTAAGTCCTAATGCAAAATAAATATAACTCAATTTAAAGCGTAAAGTAAATGACGATAATTTAAAGTGCGATAAATAAAATGACGGTAAATAAAAGGACGATGAGGTATAAAATAAAAGAATTATGCTTATTTAAACTTCCGTAATCATGATGTTTGATGTGTTGATTTGAATTTATTACCAAGGGTTAATTGTCCTTTGTCCTAGATTATTTGATATGTCCATCTGGTTTTGTCCATAATAGTCCATCGGTCATAATTATAAAGTGCGAGAGTCTTCGCCAAATTAACCTTATACCCGAAGTCAAATATTCCAACTAATTGGGGACTTAAACTGTAACAAGGTCTTAATACTTTGTTAATGATTACACCAGGTTATCAACTGCGTGTAATCCAAGGTTTTAATACTTTGTTAACAATTACACTAATTACCCTTAAATGTAATCCACCCCTGTTTTAATGAGTCCATTGACTATTAATCCATCCCCGTTTCCGGTCAAATGAACAATTATTAGTATTTATAAATATCTCGCCCACCGTACCCAGTCAAGCGTATGTGGTTATACATAGATACGTCAAATTGTAACCTTTATATTCAATTAACAAGATATCATTTAGCTAATTAAATATAAAGCCCATTAATAGCTCATAGTCCAATTTCTACAAGTGTCTATCTTTTGTTCAAACCCTAATTATGGTCCAAAGCCCAATAACCGAGTCTTAATATTTAGTCCAACATCATGATTACTTCGACTTAAATAAGCATAATAATAACTTAGCTACAAGAAATTAATTTAAAAAGAAAAAACATAGCTTACAGTGATTATTAATTTCGTAGCGTTACACGGACAGAGTTCCGACTTAAAACATGTAAAACATTCATTACAATAACCCAACTAACTTATTATTAACTTAAATTTAAAATTATAAATATAAGTATATAAATATAGATTGAGAGATTGAAGTAGAAAAAGGGATGATGAGTTCGGCAGAATGCGCAGCCTTTTATAGGCCGTTTTTAACTGTACAGCTCCGCTACTGCGGAGGTTTTGTTCCTCACAGCTCCGCGACTGCAGAGCTTTGGATTCCAGCTCACCAAAATGAATTAAACGTGCACTGCTTAATATTTTATATATATATATATATATATATATATATATATATATATATATATATATATATATATATATATATATATATATATAATTAATTATATATTATATTATATTCTTGTGCATAGTTGACTTGTAATTTCAGGTCTGTTGAGTCGTACGTTGATAGTTGGTTCATGTCTCGGTTCCAGATTTTCGAACGCCTTTTCGTACGATTTAATATCTTGTACCTTGCATTTTACGGCTTGTACTCTTGTCATTTTAGACGTTTCTTATCAATAATTTGAATCACTTGGATTGTATCTTGTACATTTGAGCGTTTTGGTCATTTGCGTCTTCAAATTGTCGAATCTGTCTTTTGTCTTCACCTTTTATTATTTAAACAAATATTACTTGGAAATAGAACAATTGCAACTAAAAGCTTGTCTTTCTTGAAGGATAATGCTATGAAATATATGTTCATTTTTAGCATTATCAGCCACCAATATTGAACCTTGAGGTCGTGGTACATCTTACCAGCTCCTGGATGAATCGAATACCTTGACTTATGAGCTTTATCTAGAATAAAGCTTCGTAAATCCCCATAACTAGGCACCCAGATTATTTCGGCAAAGTATCGGAGTCCAGTCTCTTTGACCTCGAATTGAGAAACGGGAATGTTCAAGTGCTCTTGAGCAATATTCTCCTTCTTGAGAGCTTCCTCTTGGGCTACGCGGATTTGGCTATTGAGATTCGTGTAAATGGTGACGTTCAAGGCTCGAACACGAAGAGGTACCATTCTTTCCTTTCGGCTCAAGGCATCAGCTACAACATTTTCCTTGTCAGGGTGGTAGCGAAGTTCACAATCATAGTCGTCCAACATCTCGATCCATCAATGCTGTCTCATATTCAGTTGCTTCTGATCGAATATGTGTTGGAGGCTTTTGTGGTTGGTGAAGATAGTACTCTTGGTTCCATACAGATAGTGTCTCCACAGTTTGAGTGCAAAGACAACGGCTCCAAGCTCAAGATCGTGAGTAGTGTAGTTTCGCTCGTGAATCTTCAGTTGTCGGGAGGCGTAAGCAATAACCTTCTTTCGTTGCATCAATACACACCCAAAACCTTGTCGGGAGGCATCACAATACACAACGAAATCATCACTGCCTTCGGGAAGGGACAGAATATGAGCGATGGTTAACTTCTGCTTCAGGGTTTGGAATGCCGACTCTTGCTCGGTTGCCCAAACGAACTTATTCCCCTTGTGAGTTAACGGGTCAAAGGACGCGCAATTAAAGAGAAACCTTCGATGAATCTACGATAGTAACCGGCGAGGCGTAAAAATTGACGGATATGAGTAGGAGTATTGGGGGTTTCCCACTTACTGATGGCTTCGATCTTTGCGGGATCGACTTTGATGCCCTGACTGCTCACAATATGACCATGAAATTGGACTTCCTTCAACCAAAATTTACACTTGGAGAATTTAGCATAGAGTTGCTCTTGTCTCAAGAGTTCAAGCATGAGTCGAAGATGTTGCTCATGTTCTTCTACTCTTTTGGAATAGATTATGATATCATCTATGAAGACGATAACGAATTTGTCCAGGTACGGCTTGCACACGCGATTCATGAGATCCATAAACATGGCAGGTGTGTTAGTTAAACCGAATGGCTTTACTAGGAACTCATAGTGACCATAACGAGTTCGAAATGCAGTCTTCAGTACATCGCTCTCCTTCACCCTCAACTGGTGATAACCTGATCGTAAATCGATCTTGGAGTAAAGGCTGGATCCTTGCAGCTGATCAAAAAGATCGTCAATTCTGGGAAGGGGATACCGATTCTTGATCATCAACTTGTTCAGTTCATGATAATAGATACACATGCGGAAAGATCCGTCCTTCTTCTTCACAAACAAAACAGGTGCGCCCCAAGGCGATGAACTCGGTCGGATAAATCCACGGTCTAGTAATTCCTGCAGTTGACTCTGCAACTCTTGCAGTTCAGAAGGTGCAAGTCGATACGGTGCGTGAGCTACAGGTTCAGCTCCTGGCACTAGATCGATCTGAATCTCCACTGATCTCGGCCGCGGTAATCCCGGAAATTCTTCTAGAAAGACATCGGGAAATTCGTTCACAATTCGCACATCATCCACGTTTTTCTCCTCTGTTTCAAGTTTCTTCACATGTGCTAAAACAGTAAAATGCCCCTTTTTCATAACCTTTTGTGCCTTCAAGCAACTAATAAGGTTCAGCTTCGGGCTACATCTATCCCCGTAAACAATTAGTGGCTCACCATCTTCGCAAGGTATATGAAGAATCTTCTCACCACAGATAAATTCTACTCTCACTTTGGACAACCAGTCCATGCCGACTATCACATCGAAACTCCCCAACTTAATGGGTATCAAATCAATCTCAAAATCCACACCCGCTAAGTTTATGATACCTCCTCGGCCAATTTGGTCAACTTTCTCAAGTTTTCCATTGGCTACCTCAACAGTATACTCTCATCCAAAGGCACTAACGAACAATCTATCTTAGAGTAAAAGTGTCTACATACATAACTCCTATCAGCACCGGTATCAAATAGGACAGAAGCTAATAGTTTATTGATGGTGAATGTATCTGTAACCAAGTCAGGATCTTCACGGGCATCTCTGGCATTCATGTTGAAGACTCTTCCACATGCTGGCCCGCCATCCTTCTTCTCGTTAGGACATTCATTCCTGAAGTAGCCCTACTGACCGCACTCATAGCACTTCCTTGGTCCACTTGGGTTTGTCCTCACAGCTGGGGTGGTGATCTTACAATCTCTACCGATGTGTCCAGTCCTTTTACACTTCTCACACACTACGTTGCAGTATCCAGTGTGATGCTTGTAGCATCTCTTACACTGAGGAAGGGTACCTTTGTAGTTAGGGTTAGAGCTAGGGTTCGGATTCCTCCAGTCGTTGTTTCCTTTAAAATTCTCATACCTCTTAGCTGGGTTCTGGTCAAAACCTTTTCCCTTGTTTCCGTCCCACTTACGTTTCCCATTACTAGCTCCCGATTCTGATTTCGCCTTCTCTGGCTCTTGGTGGGTAATTTGATTCATCAGAGTGTGCACCATGCGCATAGCTTCCGGTACATTCGCTGGTTTCGAGGAAGTGACATTTCCCTGAATGTCCTTGGGGAGTCCCCCTCTCCATCTACTTGTACTCCGAAGTAACCATTGTGGGGCACATCAAAGCTAACTCCAAGTACCTTCGATTATAGCCATTAAGGTTAGTTCCTACAACTTTCAGTTCCCAAAATTCCGCTTCCATTTTTTGAATTTCGGTTCTGGGGCAGTTCTCCTCGATCATAGCCCTCTTAAACTCCTCCCATGGTGTAGCGTAAGCTTCATCAATTCGTTGCGCCTGGGCGAGCGTATTCCACCAAGTCAAAGCGCCATCCAACAAAGTGCAAGATGCGAACTTAGTCTTATTCCCTTCGGAGCAATTACTCACACGGAACACAGATTCCAACTTCTCAAACCATCTCGTCAGCCCAACTGGCCCTTCTGTTCCACTGAAATTGTGGTGCTTACAACTCTGAAATTCGTTGAAAGTACACCCATTCTGGAAGTTCGGGTTAGCCGGTGGAGCTTGGGGGTTGGCATTCGCCATAGCTGCGGCTACTTAAGCGGCTATCATCTTCTCGATCTGTGCTGCTGTGGGAATTTCCCTTGGATCTCGTCCGTTAGCCATCGATCTTCCAAACAAAATTTTGACTTAATTCAAAATCCATTGATCACCAATTAACCACACGACATACGGTAAACAACATGGGAACAACACAGTACACGATAACTAAGCATGGCAAACAAGCAGCAGGTAGTACAAAAGCCAACATGCAATAAAACACCGTACAATAAATCAATAACAGTAGTTCCATTCATAATCAGAAAATTGCATACAACAACATAAGGTTCGTACAATACATAAATGAAAAACAGGAAACTACAAACGGAATACATAAAGATATCTAATACAACACTCCTAGGGCGAGGGTGGGTAAATGATGTCCATCAGGTGGGTCATCTGGTCCTCGAGCTCAGTTACCCGAACACGGAGGGCATCTTCTCTCGTCAGTTCCTCGACGGTAGGAGATGCTGGTGGGGCAGGTGGTGCAGATGATGCGAATGGTGCAGGTGGTGCCGGTGGTGCGGATGTAGTACTAGAAGTAGACGTCACTGAGCTGGCGACCTTACGCACAAATGGATCGGCAGGATACGGTACAACCCTCTTACGAGTGATGACCCTAATCAATTGTCCACGTGCGTTCACGAACGGATTTCCTCCATTAACCCCTGGAATAACAGTACCATCGAAGTGGTACCGCTTCTTCTGCCGGGTAGAGGGTGGCTGCACGGGCTCCTCCTTGGAATCCTCCTCAGAATCCTCCTCGATGGTGTCATCAGATGATGATCCGTCTAAATCGTCGGAAGGTAGTGCGGGTACGTCACGGGCGGGAGAAAGCGTCTGGCCGGTGGTCATAAGTCGATATCTGTCAGGTGTAATTGGTACGACACGTCCGTTAGTGGTGCATCTAGTCCAATGTCCATGCTCGTTACAGAAGGGACCGTCTTCGTCTTCCCCAGGAATCACAGTACCACCGGAATGGTGCTGTGGCCCCGGGAGTCTAGGGCTGGGTGGTGCTGGAATCTCTTCGGGATCCTCGTCTCCATCTGAGACGTCCATCAGGTCAAGCGTGTGTCTACTATCTCCAGAAGACGAATCGTCAGAGTCGCCAGAGGATAGCGGTGAGTCAACAACAATAGTAGGCGAGGTAACAGACGTATCTGAGTCGCTCTCGAAGTCAAAGGTCATGGGCGGCATGTCTGACATATGAACAAGGAAAAATAACTTTTTCCATGTCAGTAAGACATATAACAAGCACGTAATTAGGCACTATAGCATCCTAGTAGTACATAGCATGGCAATCATAACAGTATTAAACAGAAGTAGCATGCGATCAAAAGAAGATAATAGAATGCAGTAGCGAGAAAGTAGCAGCATACAGTAAGTTCACATAGCAGTAAAGGTAAGCAGTAGCATGCGATAGTAGTAAGCAGTAACAAGTAAACGAGAAAGTTTTAGATTAGTCCTATTAGCGAATCCTACTTGGCTCGACCAAGACTCACTAATGCAACCTAATTCCCTACAACTGATGCTCTGATACCAAATGTGACGCCCCGTACAAAACCATCATGTACGACTCGTCAACAACAGGTCCATTACACGGTATAATACTACATGCTATTGTAAAACAAGTTTTGCATTCATGAAAAGATAACGTTTTACAAAAGATAACGTGACACAAAGGTTGTTACAAAGTCATTATTTAAAATAACATGAGTTGCGAATGCAAAATGAAAGTTCCATGATTGAGACATCTCTAAGTAATGCAGCGAAAGTCTAATACAGTGAGTCTGTAACTGTAAGTCTATAACAGTAAGTCTATAACACCAAGACAACAAGTCTAATAATGGAAGCAACAACGTCTAAGCACCTGAGAAATACACGCTTAAAAGTCAACACGAATGTTGGTGAGCTATAGTTTGTATCAGTAATGTAATGTTGACCACGAGATTTCGTATTCCAAAATAGTATGAAAAGTATATGCTTATCCGTGGGCACCCGGTAACTAACTTAACGTAATAATAATACCCCCTAAAAGTACACTTGGTGAGTGCGTATGTCCTCGAAGTATTAAATACCCGTTAAATGCTAGCATGACTAACCTGAGTGGGGATGTCAAACCCTATGGATCCTATCTAATATTCGCGTTCACTGGTTCAAAAATCAATGATTAAACGTTACCATGCTAAGGGGAATCTTTGTGCCGTTATGTCACCCACACATATATAAAGTTTAAGTACTCGTGTCTAATATGTAAAACATAAAAAGCGCATGTATTCTCAGTCCCAAAAATAGTAAAGTAAAAAGGGAGGCTATAACTCACAGTGAATGTGCGGTCACTACAACAAAAATGACCTTACGGCACCCCCAAAAGTGTCCCATTATGTCCCTGTTTGGTACCCTTTGAATGTTGGTTACTAGATAAGCCGTACCTAAAGGGTAAATAGGGTACCAGAAAAAAATGACCTCTAAGGACCCCTAGAAAGGTCCAATCATGTGACGATCTACGTTAGAAATGGGGTTTTGGGAACTTTTATTAAAGGTCCAAAAAACATTTTTGGACCCTTTATTGAAGGTCCTAAAAACTAAATGGGACCCTTTTTTACAATGGACACTGGTCCTTAAAAACATATTAGGACCCTTTATTACGAAGGAAATTGGTCGTAAAAACATTTTTGGGACCCTATATTACGACCGATAAGGGTCCTAATATAGGTATCATGTAATGGCCATGATATCAATATGAAACCCTAAACTAATGTGACTAATTGGGACCCTTTATTACGATGGACAATGGTCCATAAAAACATATTGGCACCCTTTATTACGAAGGAAAATGTTCCTAAAAACATTTTTGGGAAACTTTATTTAGGCCGATATGGGTCCTAATATAGATATCATGTAATGGCCATGATATCAATAGGAAACCATGAACTAATGTGACTAATATAGTACCTCTAGAAAGGGTCCTAAAATATTTTTTGTAATTATCATGTCATAACCATGATATTTGGAAGGAACAATTTACTAATTTGTACACCCAAAAAGGGTCCAATAAAATGTAATATGTAATGGCCGTGTAATGGCAATGATGTTGGTAGTTCACGAATAATTTTTTTTAATAGATCCAAAAAGGGTCCTAAAATTATATTCTATCAATTGCTTATCATCACAATGATCCCAATGGGATATGTATTTATATTTATATTTATATTTATATTTATATTTATATTTATATTTATATTTATATTTATATTTATATTTATATTTATATTTATATTTATATTTATATTTATATTTATATTTATATTTATATTTATATTTATATTTATATTTATATTTATTATATTTAATATATTTATTATATATTTATATATGGATTTATTATATTTATATTTATGCTTTCTTTAATTAACATGGACATGCAATTAATAATTTCCATTAATAAAATTCAAACCAGATAACATAATATTGTTGCAAACTTAACAAAGGATAAATAAGTAACACACTAAAAAAAACATCTAACAGAAAAGTAACTGAACATTTAAAAAAAAAACAGCAACGTCATCAAGCATTAGTCCCTACCAATCATGCGAGCTTAATCCAGTGGCACAACCTACAAACAAATAATTAATGTATAAGCATAAGCATTGAAAGTTATCAAACCGAATTACATCAACAATTTAACAATGGCATACCGAGAGTAAAGAAGTTGGCCACGCAATAGCCACACCGGTAGCCTCTATCATTGTAGTAACAAGTTCAAATGGTCTTATCACTGTTTCATCATTTTTTATTGCAACTTGAACATGTACTTCAGCCCAGCCTAGACCAATCTCTACTCCTCCAACCACCGTTAGTGGGACTAAACTACGAAGCCTGCCTTTTGCGACAATCAGGGTTGGATTATTAATGCTCTTTAGGTGGACTTCTTTGCCAACCTATTGTTAATTTTCCAACTATTAATTATTCAACAATAAATATTTTAACGAGGATAATGACAATAGTAACTGAATTGAAATATACCTGTAGTGGCGTATTGGTAATTATGCCATTATTTGTTGATGCATGAGGATTAACAACGGAGTTATCTGTGATAACGTTCTTTTATTTTTCACGTTCTTTATACTCCTGGAGTTCTGCTCTTAACTTGACGTTCTCTTGGCATAAAGTGGCACGACTACTGACTTCACTCCAAACATCTGATACACGAACACCGAGCCCATACATTTCTGCTTGTCCATGTTTAGCTGTACCCCTGACTTGTGCATAGATATCATCTGGTCCAGGCTCATCGAGTGAACCTTCTGGTAATTCCTTAGAAAGTTCTTTCATTTGTTCCTGTAAATAGAAAAATGAACATTAAAATCCCCACGGTAAACCACGCTTAGAGAGGCCATAAAATAATGATTACATTTAAGCAAAAATAGTTATCATTCTGCCAGCACATTCAGTTTTGTAATTATGTAACTTACAAGACCGCTCAAAAATGTCCACTCTACTCGGCTCTCTTCCCAATTGTATCTGTTTTAACAAAAAGAAAATGAGTAACAAAAAAAAATAGTACTATAATAACATTTGCATTTGTAATAAACTTACCTTTAGTTCCTCACGAATTTGTGCATAACTCTTTTTGCCGATCAATGGGTGTAATGACCTTTTTTGCCGATTACGTTTATTTTTATCACCAATTTTCTAATTTAGGAAAATGAAATATTATAATGAGATAAACAATAATGTAATATAATGTTGTTTTAATATGAAGACAGGATCATACCTTTGATGCATCACCATTCCAAAAGTCAACAAGTCTTTTCCAGTGTTTTTTTTAGACTACCTTAGGCCTGGCTCTTAATTGTTTGTGGCATGATTTACTTGGATCATAGTGAAGCTTATTAAGTCTATTCCTCCAGCTCTTGACCTTTTTTCCAATAGATTGAAGGATCCGCTTATCAGCATCTCCACAAATGTCAAATTTTGACTACAAATTAAATATAAACTGTTAGTTTAGTAAAACATAAAAGATAATCAATGACATTCACTTTTTATGTATAGACCTTTATGGTAGCAAGCAAATCCTTCTTTGTTGATTTATGAACTTTATGCCAACATTTGTAAAGAGGGCATTCCTTCCCACTCCTAGCTAACACACCCATGAAATGGGTAAGCTCACAACTTTTTTATTAACAGGTTGTCTAAATTCATTTACTACGATAATTGTTTGCTCCAATTCTGTTCATTCCCATGTTTTTTTCATTTGTGTTGGTCCTCTTGGCACATAGCTTTTAGTTGTTGCTGAAAGACATAACGTGAATAAATTTTTATTTGGCGTAATCAAATTCATTAACTAAACACAGATAAAACCAAATTCACTAGAATACCTGATCCACTATCCACATCATTTTGAGTTTCTTGTTCGGTTGGGACAAGTTCCTCATTTGATCTTCTTGATCTTCTTCTGCTTTTTATCATAAAATTCATTATCAAAGTTTGAATATAGGATTGACAAAACAAAAGAATGGTGTTGCAAATATAGAAAGTTTACGTTGGTCATGCTCAGGTTGAGTAAATTCACGGTCTGCGTTCAGCTCCCAAGCAATCTCTATTTCATGATCCAATTCTTTTTTAGAATTAACTTCATGGTCATCTGGGTACACCATCTCGGTATCATGACTATCGATGTCAGCATTGATGTCGCCAGTTCGTTCTTCTTTAGTCATCTCGTCTGTTATTGAAGAAGGTTATACATAATAGTAAATTAAAACTAGGATTAATAATCAGTCCATGTCAGAAATAAATTTTTTGAAAATTAAGACTCCCACAACATAGAATAACGATAAACCCACCATTGGTGACTCTATCTGTCGCTTTCAGCTGTTCTGGTGAATCTATTTGCAGTGCTGTACCAACTCTCTTCTTGCATTTCTTAGACTATTGTGACATACGAGTTATCGCACCCCTTGTACTAGCCATCTGTAACTTTTTATTTTTAGATTTTGCAACCATCTCATTATGGTTCATAGTCGTAGAACTCACACGTTTCTTCCTTAAATTAGCCACGCTATTTAGCGACATTGGTTTTATGTAATTTTTATGCTTTTTCTGCAAGAAGTAACAGTTTGTTAAATAAATATAATGAAATAAAATGTGTTAGAATAATTTATTTTTACCTTTTCAGACACTTTGGAAGTTGTTACATCTGCTTCAACAAAATCATCCTCACCATCAATGTCAAGCAACTCATCAGGCATATAATCATCATCCTCTTCTATCAACCTTACAGTTGATTTAGCTTTCATTTGTTTTTTTCCAGATTTTTTTGTATGCAAAGAATTAAGAAGATTTGGCAGACCATAGGATTCAAATACTTGTGCATTCTTCTACATCGTCACATTTCTCTCATTTTCATAAGTATTGACAGGTTCCATTGATCTTTGACCTTGATTACTTCTACCTGACAGAAGAAAGATAAGTTTAGAAGAACATAAGGATGATCAACGTAATCATGGCGATGACGTTACAAGTAAAAGACAACAAAAACAAGACAATCATGTTGGAAACATAAATCTATTTCTAGTAATCATGGCGATGACAGTAAACATTTATTTGTCTTATAAAGAATAAAATATACCATACATCAATGTAAACATGATGATGTACCTAAATCTATAAGTATATTAGAATAAATCTCATAAACTATTACAACTAAATGAGCATATCATTTTCGATCAGTTTCAGTTTCATAATCGAGATAATAGAATAAGTAAACAATATGTTATCACCATAGTATGAAATAGAATATTAACTATGATTGCAGTATATGAAACGTATGCTACAACAGCATCACAGATTTACAAAGTCAAGATCCAAAGTAATTACCTTTTTTCTGATTGATTTTAAAAACTCATTGACCTTGCTGCGAAAAAATATTATGTGTGATACTAGGTCTTCTCCAATAGAAGTACAAAAAAGAGTTAACATATTGATCGGTTTATTGGTAGGAAGCATAATGACGTTTAAAATTTTTGGTAAAAAAGGATTGGTGGGAAGCAAAATGGCGATCTAAAAATTTCGGATCAAAAATTCCTGCTTCAAAAATTTTGGGTTGTAACTGTTGGCGCTATAGATGTATGTGTTAGAGGCGTATATATCGGATGATGGGTATATCCCATAATTATAGAGATCATTATCATTATATAAATACCATATATATATTTACCTTATATAACCAATATTATTGAGTATTATATTTATTTTGACCTTGTTATTTAATTTAATTAAAAACTTGTACTATGCATACTATAATGACTAATATAATTGTAATAAGTATTGATACGATTTTTGTTTTAATATAGGTTACCAATTGTATAATTTATATTTATTATTTAACATTTATATTCGTCTAGAATAATAAAATAATATTAATAATAATAATAATATATAATATGTATCTTATGATATGAAAGAATTTATTACATAGACGATTTAATAGAATTATAACTAATATTATGCATACACATTTGTTCTACAGATATTAAATGAATCATATCAAAATGGAATGACTAACGAAAAAGTTTTGGTATATAAAGGTGTATGCCGGATAAGAGGTTAGGGGTAGAGCTCTATCACTAAAGGAATTGGTTTGAAGGGTCTAGAATAGCCAGAATGCGGTCAAATTAGGGGTCGAGTTATGGTAGATGGTTGTCTAACAATATATATGAGATGTTTAGTGGTGACCTATTTGCAATGTTAACTTAGATAGTATGGCCGGATTGATCGCAATGATCTTGTACATTCATTGAAGTTGATCGAGGTTTCTATGATTGTTTGATAGTGTCCGAAATTCAGTTGGAGTTTGGTAAACGAATAAAGTTTCGGGCTAGTGGGATTAGGGACACTAGTTAGCCAGTACTTGTGTTTGATCCTTCAATACTATGTATGTATATGTATTTATGTATGTATGTATGTATGTATATATGTATGTATGTATGTATGTATGTATGTATGTATGTATGTATGTATGTATGTATGTATGTATGTATGTATATGTATCTATGTATTTATGTATGTATGTATGTATGTATGTATATATGTATGAATATATGCATATATGTATGTATGTATGTATGTATGTATGTATGTATGTATGTATGTATGTATGTATGTATGTATGTATGTATGTATGTATGTATGTATGTATGTATGTATGTATGTATGTATGTATGTATGTATGTATGTATGTATGTATGTATGTATGTATGTATGTATGTGTGTATGATCTATATGTATGTTTTTCTGTATGTATGTATGCATCTATGTATGTATGTATGTATGTATGTATGTATGTATGTATGTATCTATGGGTGTATGTGTATATGTATGTATGTATGTATGTATGTATGTATGTATGTATGTATGTATGTATGTATGTATGTATGCATACACATACATACATACATTAATTATAGACACACAAACACACATACACACATACATACATACATACATACATACATACATACATACATACATACATACATACATACATACATACATACATACATACATACATACATACATACATACATACATACATACATACATACATACATACATACATACATACATACATACATACATACATACATACATACATACACAGATACACAACGATGTATCTATGTATGTATATATGTATGAGGATCAATATGGGTCAATCTACCAGCTATCGAGATAGCAGTAATATGAAAATTTTGTAGGAGTGATGGATATGAAATATCGTTGACATGTAGGCAACTGAATTTTTAGTCGTTATGTTCGGTTGTTCTGCTGATTACGTGTTCATCCGATAGTTGAGGTAGCGTTCTTTAAGTTGTGAATTTTCTCATGGAGGGGGGTTGATAACTTCATTCAACATTGGGAAGCCTAAGAACTAGTTAGGTATGCTAATTAGCTCTAACGAGAGCCAAACGAAGATGAGGGCATTCGTTATGGGGTTATGGGTGTATGTGTGTGTGTATGTATGTATGTATGTTTATATGCATACACACACATACATACATAGATACATACATTATATACACACAAACACACATATACACATACATACATATATACACACACATACATACGATCTATATATACATATGTACATACATACACAGATACACAGTATGTATCTATTTATGTATGTATGTATATATGTATGTATATATGTATGAGGATCGATATGGGTCAATCTACCAGCGATCGAGAAAGTAGTAATATGAAAATTTTGTAGGGGTGATGGATATGAAATATCGTTGACATGTAGGCAACCGGATATTTAGTTGTTATGGTTGATTGTTCTAATGATTACGTGTTCATCTGATAGTTTAGGTAGCGTTCTTTAAGTTATGAAGTTTCTCATGGAAGGGGTTTGATATCTTCATTCAACATTGGAAAGCCTAAGAACTAGTTAGGTTTGCGAATTAGCTCTAAACGAGAGCCAAACGAAGATGATGGCATTCGTTCATCATTCAGTTCAAAGCGACAACTGGATGGGCTATGACAAACGTAAACCATTTCATATTTGGTGACATCAATATCTTCAATCATATCATATCATATACTTAATCGAAATCAAAAAAATACTAATAACCCAATAATATTAGAAATTTAAGAAATAATAATATTATTAAATAGTGAATATATGATATTATCATATCATATATTTTATATAAATTAAATAATTTGGTAAAATTATTACATTTTATTAATATTAAAATATAAACTAAGTATAGTTTATATATTATTATTATATAGCAATTATTATGATTTGTAAATGATTATATAAACTATATGATTTTATCATATCAATTAATACATTATAGTTTATGTAAATCAAAATTAAAAAAGATTATAAACTGTAAGTGTAGGGAATCGAACTGAAGACCTTCTGTTTACATACAATGTTATTTATCAATGAGCTGTAGTTCTTATTTTGGTTTTAACTTTGCAAATTATTAATAATAATAAGTAACTAAGTATCCGTGAATTAATGTAGATAATTTATAAACGGACATAATTATGGTTTCTAAAACAAATAAAACTACTTGTTAGCGTCATTTATTGTATTTTGTTGACCATATCTTCTCCTTGTTTTCTACTTTCTTCTATCATATCCTCTGCAAACTTCAAGTTTCTTTAAACGTGTTAAACTGACAATTGTATATCGTGACTACATATTGAACAGGTACTTTTCCGCGACTAATTTTGTTAATAATTTCATGTGTTACATGATCTTACGCGTTCTGATTTCAATATGCATATGATAATTAGTTCGTTCTTTAATTCTATAATTTTGGTAATAATTGATGAACCCCATCAATATTTGGTTTAATTTTTAAGAATAATTACGTACTTAATATATGTACAATATTTTTATATAAATTAGATGATGATTGCATTGTTTCATCCAGGATGGACACAAATTGGATGTCTAGCCCGAGAAATTTGTCTGCATATAAGAAAGGTCTTGATAAGTTTATTGATTATATATTTAAAAAGGAGGGTGTAAATGGTTAGATAGCATGCCCATGCAATAAGTGTGTAAATCTAAAATGGGTTGGACGGTATGATGCTAGAACACATCTACTATCTGACGGTTTTTTTAAAGGCTATACAATTAAAAGTCTGATCAGCGAACTATGTGACATTCCTATGGAAGATGCAGAAGATGACATGATAGGATTGGTGTCTGACACCCATCATTGGTTTGATGATAACATACTCGAAACTGAAGATCATAGCTTACCAAACAAAAGGGCCAAAAAGTTTTATAAAGGATTGGAGAGTGCAAAGCAAGCACTATACCCTGGATGTAAAAAGTTCTATGTTCTTTCTTTCATAGTTAGACTATTTCATAGCAAGTGTATTGGCAAATGTAATGACAAGGGTTTCAGCATGATCATTGATACTTTAAGGGAAGCCTTCCCGGAAGCAGCCATACCTAAGTCATTGTACGATCTACGGAAGTTAATAAGAGATTTAGGACTAGTTTATGAAAAAATCGATGCATGCCCTAATGATTGTATGTTGTATTGGAAATAAAACAAGGATAAAACCGAGTGTGTCGTATGTCATACGTCACGGTATAAAATAAGTGAATATGATTCAGATGATGAGGAAAACTTAACAGCGAATGATCATAATAAGGTCCCAGCTAAGGTTTTGCGCTACTTTCCTCTCATCCCGCGTTTGCAAAGGTTATATATGTCATCTGAAGCTGCTGCCTCCATGAGATGGCACGAAGAGGGTCGCACGAAAGATGGTTTAATGAGACATCATGCAGATTCACCAGCTTGGCAAACATTTGATCATAATTATCCTGAATTTGCAAAGGAATCCCGTAATGTCAGTCTTGGTTTAGCGAGTGACGGGTTTAACCCTTTTGGAAATATGAGTAATTCCCATAGTACATGGCCTGTTGTATTGATTCCCTATAATCTACCTCCTTGGATGTGCATGAAAAAACCCTATTTCATGCTTACTCTACTAATACCAGGACCATCTGCGCCAAGGAATAATATAGACGTATATTTGGAACCTCTAGTGGATGAGCTAAAGTTGTTGTTAAAATGTCCCGTTCATATTGATTATAAACGTTCCATATTAATTGATTTCGTCGCGAGGTTTTGACCTCTATATGAGACGTTTTTCAAAGACTGCATTCATTTTTAAAACAACCATAACCTTTATTTTATCGATCACGGTTAAAAAAGCATTACGTAGATTATCAAGTAATGATAATCTAAAATATACCGTTTACACATGACCATTACATAATGGTTTACAATAAGAATATATTACATCAAAAATAAGTTTCTTGAATGCAGTTTTTACATAATATCATACAAACATGGACTCCAAATCTTGTCCTTATTTTAGTATGCAACAGCGAAAGCTCTTAATAATCACCTGAGAATAAACATGCTTAAAACGTCAACAAAAATGTTGGTGAGTTATAGGTTTAACCTATATTTTTATTAAATCGTAATAATAGACCACAAGATTTCATATTTCAATATACATCCCATACATAGAGATAAAAAATCATTCATATGGTGAACACCTGGTAACCGACATTAACAAGATACGTATAAGAATATCCCCTATCATTCTGGGAAATCCTTCGGACATGATAAAAACGAATTCGAAATACTAAATCATCCAGTACTTTGGATGGGGTTCATTAGGCCCAATAGATCTATCTTTAGGATTCACGTCAATTAGTAGATCAGTTTACTAATTCTTAGGTTACCAAGCAAAAGGGGCATATTTGGCTTCGATCGTTCACCCATATAATGTAGTTTCAATTACTTGTGTCTATTTCGTAAAACATTTATAAAATTGCATGTATTCTCATCCCAAAATATTAGATTTTAAAAGTGGGACTATAACTCACTTTCACAGAATTTTACTTCGTCGCGAAGTAAGACTTGGCCACTGATCGATTCACGAACCTATAACAAATATGTACATATATATCAAAGTATGTTCAAAATATATTTACAACACTTTTAATACATTTTGATGTTTTAAGTTTATTAAGTCAGCTGTCCTAGTTAGTAACCTACAACTAGTTGTCCATAGTTAGATGTACAGAAATAAATTGATATATATTATCTTGAATCAATCCACGACCCAGTTTATACACGTCTCAGGCTAGATCACAACTCAAAGTATATATATTTTTGGAATCAACCTCAACCCTGTATAGCTAACTCCAACATTACTGCATATAGAGTGTCTATGGTTGTTCCAAATAATATATATAGATGGGTAGATATGATATGTCAAAACATTTGCATACGTGTCTATGGTATCCCAAGATTACATAATATATTAGAATACATGTATAATACAATATAAGTTATCTAGGATACGATTAATATAAATTTGTTACCAATTTTCACGTAGCAACAACAAGCAAAAATATCCAATCTTGTTTTACCCATAACTTCTTCGTTTTAAATCCGTTTTGAGTGTCTCAAGTTGCTATGGTTTCATATTGAGCTTAAGTTTATGAATATAAATAGAAAAAGTATAAGTTTATAGTCAGAAATACAGGTTACAAGTCATTTTTGTAAAGGTAGTCATTTCAGCCAAAAGAACGACGTCCAGATGACCATTTGGAAAACATACTTCCACTTTGAGTTTAACCATGATTTTTGGATATAGTTTCATGTTCATAAGAAAAATTATTTTCACAGAAGAACAACTCTTAAATCAAAGTTTATCATAGTTTTTAATTATCAAACCCAAAACAGCCCGCGGTGTTACTACGACGGCGTATGTCCCGTTTTACGGTATTTTTCGTGTTTCCAGGTTTTAAATCATTAAGTTAGCATATCATATAGATATAGAACATGTGTTTAGTTGATTTTAAAAGTAAAGTTAGAAGGATTAACTTTATTTGCCAACAAGTTTAGAATTAACTAAAGTATGTTCTAGTGATTACAAGTTTAAATCTTCGAATAAGATAGTTTTATATATATGAATCGAATGATGTTATGAACATCATTACTACCTCAGGGTTTGTGGATAAACATACTAGAAATGAGAAAAATAGATCTAGCTTTAAAGGATCCTTGGATGGCTTGAAAGTTCTTGAAGCAGAATCATGACACGAAAACAAGTTCAAGTAAGATTTCCACTCGAAATAAGATTGTTATAGTTATAGAAATTGAATCAAAGTTTGAATATGAGTATTAACTTGTATTAGAAAGATATCTTACTGTAAATAAGAAATATTTCTTGAGGTTGGATGATCACTTTACAAGATTGGAAGTAAGCTAGCAAACTTGGAAGTATTCTTGATTTTATGAAACTAGAACTTATGGAATTTATGAAGAACACTTAGAACTTGAAGATAGAACTTGAGAGAGATCAATTAGATGAAGAAAATTGAAGAATGAAAGTGTTTGTAGGTGTTTTTGGTCGTTGGTATATGGATTAGATATAAAGGATGTGTAATTTTGTTTACTTGTAAATAAGTCATGAATGATTACTAATATTTTTGTAATTTTATGAGATATTTCATGCTAGTTGCCAAATGTGAAATGTCCCGTTCATATTGATTATAAACGTTCCATATTAATTGATTTCGTTGCGAGGTTTTGACCTCTATATGAGACGTTTTTCAAAGACTGCATTCATTTTTAAAACAACCATAACCTTTATTTTATCAATAAAGGTTTCAAAAGCATTACGTAGATTATCAAATAATGATAATTTAAAATATACTGTTTACACACGACCATTACATAATGGTTTACAATAGAAATATATTACATCGACATATGTTTCTTGAATGCAGTTTTTACACAATATCATACAAACATGGACTCCAAATCTTGTCCTTATTTTAGTATGCAACAGCGGAAGCTCTTAGTATTCACCTGAGAATAAACATGCTTTAAACGTCAACAAAAATGTTGGTGAGTTATAGGTTTAACCTATATATATCAAAACGTAACAATAGACCACACGATTTCATATTTCAATACACATCCCATACATATAGATAAAAATCATTCATATGGTGAACACCTGGATGGGGTTTGTTAGGCCCAATAGATCTATCTTTAGGATTCGCGTCAATTAAGGTATCTGTTCCCTAATTCTTAGATAACCAGACTTAATAAAAAGGGCATATTCGATTTCGATAATTCAACCATAGAATGTAGTTTTACGTACTTGTGTCTATTTTGTAAATCATTTATAAAACATGCATGTATTCTCATCCCAAAAATGTTAGATTTTAAAAGTGGGACTATAACTCACTTTCACAGATTTTTACTTCGTCGGGAAGTAAGACTTGGCCACTGGTCGATTCACGAACCTATAAAAAATATGTACATATATATCAAAGTATATTCAAAATATATTTACAACACTTTTAATACATTTTGATGTTTTAAGTTTATTAAGTCAGCTGTCCTCGTTAGTAATCTACAACTAGTTGTCCACAGTTAGAAGTACAGAAATAAATCGATATATATTATCTTGAATCAATCCCCGACCCAGTGTATACACGTCTCAGGCTAGATCACAACTCAAAGTATATATATTTTTGGAATCAACCTCAACCCTGTATAGCTAACTCCCACATTACTGCATATAGAGTGTCTATGGTTGTTCCAAATAATATATACACATGGGTCGATATGATATGTCAAAACATTTGCATACGTGTCTATGGTATCCCAAGATTACATAATATATTAGAATACATGTATAATACAATATAAGTTAGCTAGGATATGATTAATATAGATTTGTTACCAATTTTTACGTAGCTACAACAAGAAAAATTATCCAATCTTGTTTTACCCATAACTTCTTCATTTTAAATCCGTTTTGAGTGAATCAAATTGCTATGGTTTCATATTGAACTCTAATTTAAGAACCAAACAGAAAAGGTATAGGTTTATAATCAGAAATTTAAGTTACATGTCAATTACTAAAGAGGTAGTCATTGCCGTCGAAAAAATGACATCTTGATGACCGTTTTGGAAAACATACTTTCACTTTGAGTTTAACCATGATTTTTGGATATAGTTTCATGTTCATAAGAAAAATAATTTTCCCAGAAGAACAACTTTTAAATCAAAGTTTATCATAGTTTTTAATTAACTAACCCAAAACAGCCCGCGGTGTTACTACGACGGCGTATATCCAGTTTTAAGGTGTTCTTCGTGTTTTCGGGTTTTAAATCATTAAGTTAGCATATCATATAGATATAGAACATGTGTTTAGTTGATTTTAAAAGTCAAGTTATAAGGATTAACTTTTGTTTGCGAACAAGTTTAGAATTAACTAAACTATGTTCTAGTGATTACAAGTTTAAACCTTCGAATATGATAGCTTTATATGTATGAATCGAATGATGTTATGAACATCATTACTACCTCAAGTTTTCTGGATAAAGCTACTGGAAATGAAAAAAATGGATCTAGCTTCAAAGGATTCTTGGATGGCTTGAAAGTTCTTGAAGCAGAATCATGACACGAAAACAAGTTCAAGTAAGATTTCCACTCGAAATAAGATTGTTATAGTTATAGAAATTGAATCAAAGTTTGAATATGAGTATTACCTTGTATTAGAAAGATATCTTATTGTAAATAAGAAAGATTTCTTGAGATTGGATGATCACTATACAAGATTGGAAGTAAGCTAGCAAACTTGGAAGTATTCTTGATTTTATGAAACTAGAACTTGTAGAATTTATAAAGAACACTTAGAACTTGAATATAAAGGATATGTAATTTTGTTTTCATGTAAATAAGTCATGAATGATTACTCATATTTTTGTAATTTTATGAGATATTTCATGCTAGTTGCCAAATGATGGTTCCTACATGTGTTAGGTGAATCACATGGGATGCTAAGAGCTGATCATTGGAGTATATATACCAATAGTACATACATCTAAAAGCTGTGTATTGTATGAGTACGAATACGGGTGCATACGAGTAGAAGTATTTTGATAAGTGTCTTGAAGTCTTTCAAAAGTGTATGAATACATATTAAAACACTACATGAAAATACATTTTAACTGAGTCGTTAAGTCATCGTTAGTCGTTACATGTATATGTTGTTTTGAAACCTTTAGGTTAACGATCTTGTTAAATGTTATTAACCCATTGTTTATTATATCTAAAGAGATGTTAAATTGTTACATTATCATGATAGTATGATATATAATATATCTTAGTATGATATATATACAGTTAAATGTCGTTACAACGATAATCGTTCCATATATGTCTCGTTTCGAAATCATTAAGTAAGTAGTCTTATTTTTTACATATGTAGTTCATTATTAATTCACTTAATGATATATTTACTTAACATTTAACATAATTAACCAAGTGCATTAATATCTTAATATGATTCATATGTACTTAGTAAGACGTTGTTATAACGATACTCGTTATATATATCGTTTTCGAGTTTCTTAATTTAATAGTCTCATTTTTATGTATATAACTCTTTGTTAAAATACTTAATGAGATACTTACTTATCATAAAATCATGTTAACTATATATATAACCATATATATGTCATCATATAGTTTTAACAAGTTTTAACAATCGTGAATCACCGGTCAACTTGGGTGGTCAAATGTCTATATGAAACCTATTTCAATTAATCAAGTCTTAACAAGTTTGATTGCTTAACATGTTGGAAACATTTAATCATGTAAATAACAATTTCATTTAATATATATAAACATGGAAAAGTTCGGGTCACTACAGTACCTACCCGTTAAATAAATTTCGTCCCGAAATTTTAAGCTGTTGAAGGTGTTGACGAATCTTCTAGAAATAGATGTGGGTATTTCTTCTTCATATGATCTTCACGCTCCTAGGTGAACTCGGGTCCTCTACGAGCATTCCATCGAACCTTAACAATCGGTATCTTGTTTTGCGTAAGTATCTTAACCTCACTATCCATTATTTCGACGGGTTCTTCAATGAATTGAAGTTTTTCATTGATTTGGATCTCGTCCAATGGAATAGTGACATCTTCTTTAGCAACACATTTCTTCAAATTCGAGACGTGGAAAGTATTATGTACAGCCGCGAGTTGTTGAGGTAGCTCCAGTTGGTAAGCTACTGGTCCGACATGATCTATAATCTTGAATGGTACAATGTACCTTGGATTTAGTTTCCCCCGTTTACCAAATCGAACAACGCCTTTCTAAGGTGAAACCTTAAGCATGACCATTTCTCCAATTTCAAACTCTCTATCTTTTCTTTTACTGTCTGGGTAGCTCTTTTGTCGACTCTGGGCGGTTTTCAATCGTTGTTGAATTTGGATGATTTTCTCGATAGTTTCTTGTATTATCTCCGGACCCGTAATCTGTCTATCCCCCACTTCATTCCAACAAATCGGAGACCTGCACTTTCTACCATAGAGTGCTTCAAACGGCGTCATCTCAATACAAGAATGATAACTGTTGTTGTAGGAAAATTCTGCTAACGGTAGGTGTCGATGTGATGCCCCGTACTAAATCATCATTTACGGACCATCAACAACAGGATCATTACAAGGTTAAGTACTATATGCGATTTCAAAAAAGAGTTTGCATTCATAAATAAAGTGATGTTTTAACCAACATCGAATGTTTTACATCAAAAGCATGCTTCACTAAGTAGAAGCAATAAATAATTGTATGTGACCCCAATGGTCGTTACAAAACATTGTTCAAAAGTATATAAGTTTGAATGCAAGATAATATGTTTCATGCGGTGACAACTCTAGAAAGCACAGCGGAAGTCTACGAGGCATGACTAGCACAACAGCGGAAGCAAGTAACCTTAAGCACCTGAGAAAAACATGCTTAAAAAGTCTACACAAAGGTTGGTGAGCTATAGTTTAAGTATATTAGTAATGTAAGGTAGGCCACGAGATTTCAGTGCTACAAAGAGCGTTTTAAAACATTAATCCAAATCAGTATGATAAAGTATATGTTTAACCGTGGGCACTCGGTAACTAACTTAACGTTTAATAATATATCACCCCCTGAAAGTACACTTGGCAAGTAAGTATGTTTTCGAAGTATTAAACACTCGTTAAATGCTAGCGTGACTAGCCCGAGTGGGGATGTCAAACCCTATGGATCCATATCTAAGATTCGCGTTCACGGTTCAAAAACCAATGATTAAACGTTACCGAGCTAAAGGGAATGTTTATGCCGTTGTATAACCCACACATATATAAAGTTTAAGTACTCGTGCCTAGTATGTAAAACATAAAATGCGCATGTATTCTCAGTTCCCAAAATAAGTTAAAGTAAAAAGGGAATGCTATAACTCACAATGATAAGTAGTGGTAAAGTAGTAGTAACGTTGGTGCGGGAAAGTGATCAAGTATGTAGGTCCGGAAAGTCCTCAACCTAAGTCAAATATTACTAAGTCAGTAAATCGTCCCAATAGGTTTAAAAGTAAGTAAATTAGGTCTTAAAGGTCATCATCATTCATCATCAAACGAAAGGTATAAAGTAAGTGTTGTTCAAGGAAAGAGTTTAAAACAAGGGCTGACTTCGGTCAGTCACCACGGCCTCTACACAAACCGAAAAGAGGTGAGACAAGTGGCCATGGCTCCATATATGAGTCCTTTAGTTGTGTTAAAATTTCCAGAAGCAAACTCGTCTTAGTTTGACCGTGGCGACGGTCTAAGTGCGAGTAGGTCAGATTTTTCAGCACAACGTTAAAAGGACATAGTGACACTCGGAGGGCCATAAATCCTAAACCGTAACTCGGATGAAGACGAGTCTTAAATGAAAAATTATCTACTCGAACAGAGAGAACTGAATATAAACATTATAGTAGCCCAGGTCGTACTGATCAGACCCAGAAAACAGAAAACAGTAGGTTCCGGTGGTTCTTGGTGCTTGATGTTCATCACGGTTCTCATCCTTGATGCATATAGCTTCAAGTGGACAACTCGTTGATGGGTTTACATCATATTTACCAATTTTTGACCATCATAACACTTGGGTAAGTCTAAGACATGAAGCACAACTCACTTAAGAGTTGTATGTAGTCTGATGAACCAAAGTTACATCAAAGTCTTAGATTTAACACATACATGAAATATAGAGTAATATTGAACTACAAACTTGAAAGTAAACTAACTAATCAAGATCTTAAGTTGTAGAACATAGTTCTTAGTTTGATCTTGAAGATCCAAGACTCAAAAGTCTAGATCTAAAGTTATTAAGTTAAATCCTAAGTAATAACACTTGAACCCTTACTTTAATGAAACCATAAGCTACAAAACTTAGATTATCATCTTGTAAAGTGTATGTAAGCTCAGAAGCTCTTGATTATGACAAAGTTAGTAGACCATAAGCTATATAAAATTAGATCTTACATAAGTATTTGAATTTATAACTAAAGAGTTATACTTCTATGTTCTTGAACTTTTAAAGTTAACTTTAGTTCAAGAAAGTATGAGATCAAAGTTAACTAGTAACACTTGACCAACAACATCATGAATCACGATTTTAAAGTGCAAGTAAATGAAGAAATAAGCTAGATAAACAAGTAATTAGTTCATGGTTGTCCATACTTTAAAGATTCAAGCCAAAGCTTGATCTTTAAAAATGTAAACTTTAAGTTTACAAACATGAATTACAAGTATGCTTTTAACAACACATGAACTTACAATCTTTTGAAACAATAAATGTAGAACATAAACTAGAAAGTTTAGTTCTTGTATGTTCTTGTATGACCAAGATAAAGTGAAGAACAAACTAGAGAAAGGAAGAAGAAAAGTTCTTATTACTTACAATTTTAGAGAGTAAAGATGAGAGAAAATGGAAGTATTTGGTGTGTGTGTGTGTGAAGTGAATGAAGAACAAATGAATAAGTAATCAAAAAATAAATGTTGAACTCTCCCTAAAAGGCCTCTTGGCCGTTGGTTTGCACAAAGAGAAAGGGGGAGGGATTAGTCCACTAGTTTCTTCATGTAATTGACTCAAAAAGGTGGTTATAAGGTGTGTTTTCATGGGGAAGATGTGTAAGTATGTTGTAACTAGATTCCATGTGCACTAATCCATCTAGTTAAGTTTAAATGTAACACTTACATGATAGTAATGAGCTAATTAATCCATTAAGTGTGTAGGGTGGGCTCTTAAGTCCATTAATCATGAGTCCATTAACATTAATTAAAGCCCAAGTTCAAGTAATTAGCAATGTAATCCAACAAGGCCCAAATAATTAACTAATAACCATAGTTAATTAAAATGATTAATAAAACTTAATCATGAATGTAAATGATATTTAAAAATATCATTCGTGAAAAGTATGTGTGTCACAAAGACGTTTCGGGCATTCAAAAGTTAATCGCGGTAACAAGTAAATGTATATAAACAATACATTCATTAAACACAAGTATTAATAATAATAATTATTAATTAAACGTTGGGAAAACCAGGGTCGTTACATTCGATCCCAACTGTTTCCGAAATCAATAACACATGCTCGTAGCATGTCTTCAAGCGTTTGTATCGTCCTTTCGCTCTGCCCATCGGTTTGTGGATGATAGGCAGTACTCATATCTAGACGAGTCCCCAATGCTTGTTGCAATGTCTGCCAGAACCTTGAAACAAATCTACCATCCCTATCAGAGATAATAGAGATGGGTATTCCATGTCTGGAGACAACCTCCTTCAAATATAATCGCGCCAACTTCTCCATTTTGTCATCTTCTCGCATTGGCAGGAAGCGTGCTGACTTGGTGAGACGATCAACTATTACCCAAATAGTATCATAACCACTTGCAGTCCTTGGCAATTTAGTAATGAAATCTATGGTAATGTTTTCCCATTTCCATTCCGGGATTTCAGATTGTTGTAGTAGACCTGATGGTTTCTGATGTTCAGGTTTGACCTTAGAACACGTCAAACATTCTCCTACATATTTAGAAATATCGGCTTTCATACCCGGCCACCAAAAGTGTTTCTTGAGATCTTTATACATCTTACCTGCTCCGGGATGTATTGAATATCTGGTTTTATGTGCTTCCTTAAGTACCATTTCTCTCACATCTCCAAACCTTGGTACCCAAATTCTATCAGCCCTATATTGGGTTCCGTCTTCCCGAATATTAAGATGTTTCTCTGATCCTTTGGGTATCTCATTCTTCAACTTTCCTTCTTTTACAACTCCCCGTTGCGCCTCCTTTATTTGAGTAGTAAGGTTAGTATGAATAATTATATTCATAGCTTTTACCTGTATAGGTTCTCTGTCCTTTCTACTCAAAGCGTCGGCTACCACATTCGCCTTCCCCGGGTGGTATCGAATCTCAAAATCATAATCATTCAACAGTTCAATCCACCTGCATTGTCTCATGTTCAGTTGCTTCTGATTAAATATATGTTGGAGACTTTTGTGGTCGGTATATATAATACTTTTGACCGCATATAAATAATGCCTCCAAGTCTTTAATGCAAAAACAACAGCACCCAATTCCAAATCGTGAGTCGTATAATTTTGCTCGTGAATCTTCAATTGTCTAGACGCATAAGCAATCACCTTCGTTTGTTGCATTAAACAACCGAGACCTTGCTTTGATGCATCACAATAAATCACAAAATCATCATTCCCTTCAGGCAATGACAATATAGGTGCCGTAGTTAGCTTTTTCTTTAATAACTGAAACGCCTTCTCTTGTTCATCCTTCCATTCAAATTTCTTCCCTTTATGCGTCAATGCAGTCAAGGATTTTGCTATTTTGGATAAATCTTGGATGAATCTTATGTAGTAACCAGTCAATCCTAAAAATTGACGTATATGCTTCGGAGTTTTTGGGGTTTCTCACTTTTCAACGGTTTCGATCTTTGTCGGGTCCACCTGGATACCTTCTTTGTTCACTATGTGACCGAGAATTGAACTTCTTCCAACCAAAATGCACACTTTGAAAACTTAGCGTACAGTTTTTCTTTCCTCAATACTTCTAGCACTTTTCTCAAATGTTCTTCGTGCTCTTGATCATTCTTTGAGTAAATAAGTATGTCATCGATAAAAACAATGACAAACTTGTCAAGATATGGCCCACACACTCGGTTCATAAGGTCCATGAACATAGCTGGTGTGTTAGTCAATCCAAACGGCATAACCATAAACTCGTAATGACCATAACACATCCTAAAAGCAATTTTTGGAATATCATCCTCCTTTACTCGCATTTGATGATATCCAGAACGTAAATCGATTTTTGAATAAACCGATGAGCCTTGTAGTTGATCAAATAAGTCGTCAATTCTCGGCAGTGGATAACGATTTTTGATGGTAAGTTTATTCAACTCTCTGTAGTCAATACACAACCTAAATGTACCATCCTTCTTCTTGACAAACAAAACAGGAGCTCCCCATGGTGACGTGCTTGGTCGAATGAAACCACGTTCTAATAGTTCCTGCAGTTGGCTTTGCAATTCTTTCATCTCGCTGGGTGCGAGTCTGTATGGAGCACAAGCTATTGGTGCAGCCCTCGGTACAAGATCTATTTGAAATTCAACAGATCGGTGCGGAGGTAGACCCGGTAATTCTTTCGAAAATACATCGGGAAATTCTTTTGCGACAGGAACATCATTGATGTTCTTTTCTTCAGTTTGCACTTTCTCGACGTGTGCCAGAACAGCATAGCAACCTTTTCTTATTAGTTTTTGTGCCTTCAAATTACTAATAAGATGTAGCTTAGCGTTGCCCTTTTCTCCGTACACCATTAAGGGTTTTCCTTCTTCTTGTACAATGCGAATTGCATTTTTGTAACATACGATCTCTGCTTTCACCTCTTTCAGCCAGTCCATGCTAATTATTACATCAAAACTCCCTAACTCTACTGGTATCAAATCAATCTTAAATGTTTCGCTACCCAGTTTAATTTCTCGATTCCGACATATATTATCTGCTGAAATTAATTTACCGTTCGCTAATTCGAATAAAAATTTACTATCTAACGGCGTCAATGGACAACTTAATTTAGCACAAAAATCTCTACTCATATAACTTCTATCCGCACCCGAATCAAATAAAACATAAGCAGATTTATTGTCAATAGGAAACGTACCCGTAACAAGCTCTGGGTCTTCCTGTGCCTCTGCCGCATTAATATTGAAAACTCTTCCGCGGCGTTGTCCATTCGTGTTCTCCTGGTTCGGGTAATTTCTAATAATGTGGCCAGGTTTTCTACATTTATAACAAACTACATTGGCATAACTTGCTCCGACACGACTTGCTCCACCATTATTCGTTCCGACACCATTTGTTCCTTCGTTCTGTTAACCCCTAGTCCGTAGACCTCACACTTCGCTGCGCTATGACCATTTCTTTTACACTTGTTGCAAAATTTGGTGCAGAACCCCGAGTGATTCTTTTCACACCTTTGGCATAGCTGCTTCTGATTATTGTTGTTGTTGCGGTTGTTATTGTTGTTGGGATGATTGTTGTAGTTGTTGTTGTTGTTGTTGTTGTTGTTGTTGTTGTTGTTGTTGTTGTTGTTGTTGTTGTTGTTGTTGTTGTTGTTGTTGTTGTTGTTGTTGTTGTTGTTGTTGTTGTTGGGCTGTTTGTTGTAGTTGCGATTGATGTTGCGATTGTTGGGATAGTTGTTGCGATTATTGTTGTAATTGCTGTTGTTGTTGTATTGGTGATTCTTATCACCGTTTTTCTCCCACTTTCTTTTGACTTGCTTCACATTGGCCTCTACAGCAGTCTGTTCTTTAATTCTTTCTTCAATCTGGTTCACTAGTTTGTGAGCCATTCTACATGCCTGTTGTATGGAGGCGGGCTCGTGTGAACTTATATCTTCTTGGATTCTTTCCGGTAATCCTTTCACAAATGCGTCGATGTTCTCTTCCTCATCTTCGAACGCTCCCGGACACAATAGGCATAATTCTGTGAATCGTCTTTCGTACGTGGTAATATCAAATACTTGGGTTCGTAACCCTCTAAGTTCTGTCTTGAGCTTATTGACCTCGGTTCTAGGACGGTACTTCTCGTTCATCAAGTGCTTGAATGCTGACCACGGTAGTGCGTAAGCATCATCTTGTCCCACTTGCTCTAGATAGGTATTCCACCATGTTAACGCAGTACCTATGAAGGTATGCGTAGCGTACTTCACTTTGTCCTCTTCAGTACACTTACTTATGGCAAACACCGATTCGACCTTCTCGGTCCACCGTTTCAATCCTATCGGTCCTTCGGTTCCATCAAATTCCAAAGGTTTGCAGGAAGTGAATTCTTTGTAGGTGAATCCTACACGATTTCCTGTACTGCTAGATCCAAGGTTATTGTTGGTATGTAGTGCAGCCTGTATTGCGGCTATGTTTGAAGCAAGAAATGCACGAAATTCCTCTTCGGTCATATTCAAGGTCTGTCGAGTAGTCGGTGACATTTCTTTCAAAATAGTCAAATGAAACAAGTTAATCATACAGAATATTAAGAGTATTCAATAGTATCTCATAGCATAATATGAACTCATTTATAAAAGTTTTTTCTTCATATTAGCGTTTTATAAGTTTAAATTCAGGTAGTACCTACCCGTTAAGTTCATACCTAGTAGCTAATATACAATTCAACTACTACAATTCTATATGAAAAACTGATTATAATAATATTTTGCGTTCAAACTTTTACACAATATTTTACAAACTTACAATACCGCTTATTTTACATATAGCATGAAATATAGCACACAATAAATTTGATACAAGATAGTTGTGAAGATAATTCTAGCTAGTACATAAATCGTTCAGCAAATGCAATAAAGACACGTAATTCATACGTCCAGAAACAAGTCATGCATTCTGGTTTTACTAGGACAATTTCCCATCCTTGGTCTTGTGGAACATAATCGTTATGGCCATTGATAAGACAGCATGTTGTAACGTCGTCAAAGGGACGAGGGTTACGTAATGTCCAACAGTCCCGTACAATCTAAAAACCTTGTTTCTCACCCCAACTAATGAGTCCGTCACTTGTGGAAATGTTTTATTTAGCAGTTGTAATCCGATGTTCTTTTTCTCACTTTGGTGAGAAGCGAACATCACTAACCCGTAAGCAAAACACGCTTCTTTATGTTGCATGTTAGCAGCTCTTTCTAACTCATGAAGTCCTATGTTGGGATATGTTGAGTCAAAATAAGTTCTTAACCCGTAGCGTAAAATTGCACTTGGGTTTTCCGCATTTAGTGATTTAAAGAAAACACGGTGTAACTTACGGTCTTCCCAATGTGATATACCCCATCTTTCAAAGGATAGCCTTTTATAAACTAAGGCATGATTGGAACTTTCATCAAATATTCTACAAACTAATTTCGCCGTAAACAATTGTGCCTACGAATTCTGACCGACTTTAGACAAGATCTCATCAATCATGTCCTCGGGAGGTCTTCTAATATTTTTGGTTGTCTATCCTTAACGTCCATTGTGTATTTATACTGTAAAACAGACGAGGATTAGATTCGTAAAAGGTAATTATCAAATAATACAAGCAATTTTTACATAGAATATAAAAGTACAAGCACACTGCAATACATTTATTACACAACATGCTCACACCCCTCTAATCGGAATCACTGGTTTCTTCTTCTTCAGACTTGGTTCTTTTTCCTAATTTTCTAGAGATATATGATGTTCCTCTAATACGAGTCGTCATTTTCCACATTGGTTTAGAAAAACCTGGTGGTTTAGAGGTTCCCGGGTTATTGTCACGATATAGAAAATACGGGTGTTGACGGTACATATAAAGTTCATCGGGGTCAGAATCAGATTTCTCTATTTTAATGTCTTTCCCCTTATTATTTTCTTTTGCCTCTTTAAATTGGGTCGGGGTAATTTCTATAACATCATCGGAATCCTCATCAGGATCCGATTCATCAGAAAATTGGTAATTTTCCCAATATTTTGCTTCCTTAGCGGAAACACCATTGACCATTATTAACTTTGGTCCATTGATTGAGGATTTTCTTTTATTTGACCGGTTTTCTGTGGTTCCTACTATTCCCCCCTCCGAAACCTCTTCTTCTTCCGGTTCCTCTTCTTCTGGTTCCTCTTCTTCCGGTTCCTCTTCTTCCGGTTCCGTTTCCTCTTCTTCCGGTTCTTCGGGAACTTGTGAATCTTGCCAATATATATTCGACACTTCGTTATTATTAGGTGAGTCAATGGGATTTGTGCTAGAGGTAGACATGTAACATCCCATTTTCCCGTACGTATCGAAAGGTACTTACTTAATCATTTGTACGTCTATAACTCGTTAGCTTATGCGTAAATGTATGAATATATGTGTAGGTGTATATATATATATATATATGTGTGTATATATATATATATATATATATACATGTTAATGTGTGCACGTATAAGTTTAATCATGGGTTTGGTTAGCGTTAAGTCCTGTGAGACTATTGTTGAAGGCTAGGTGAAAATAGGAAGCGGGTTTGGAATGTACAACTTAAATAAAATCGAAAATTGTTTAAGTTGGTCGAGCTGTTCAGTTACTGCCTTAGGCCGCGCCGAGACCATTGGGTCCGCGCCGCGGCATATAAAGCAATTCTGGATCAGAAGTCATGTTAAAAAGGGTCATTTTTCCTTTGATAGGTCTCGCCGCGACAAATGGGCCGCGCCGCGGCATCTCTGCAGTTCTGATTCCGGTTTTAGCTCAAATTAAATGACTTTAAGGGGCAAATTGGTAATTTGGCATATAAATCTGATGGGAGCATTAAATCCCAACCATTTATCCTTTTCATTTAATATCTTTTCTCTTTTCTTTCCAATTTCTCTCCCAAAACTTAAAACCCATTTGGATTAAAAGTGAGATTTGAGAGTGAAGGATTAAGGGTTGATCTTATGAACCGAGTATGCCAACCTATGTTGGACAAGTCGGTAATTGTGTTCATTGACGACATACTTTTTTATTCAAAGAGTATAAACGAACATGAACATCATTTACGTGAAGTATTGAAGACATTACGAAAGGAGAAGTTGTATGCTAAGTTCTCCAAATGTGATTTTGGCTAAGGAAAGTTCAATTCCTTGGTCATATTGTAAACAAGGAGGGTATTCAAGTAGATCCAGAAAAGATAGAGACGGTGAAGAGTTGGAGACAACCGACTACGCCTACGAAGGTCCGAAGTTTTCTCGGATTGGCCGGTTATTATCGTCGGTTTATCCAAGACTTTTCTAAGATCTCTTCTTCATTGACGAAATTGACGAAGAAGAACGTGAGGTTTGTTTGGGAGAACGAGCAAGAAATTGCTTTTCAATTGTTAAAGGAGAAGTTATGTCAAGCTACGGTGTTAGTTTTGCCGGAAGGGGTGGAAGACATGACGGTTTATTGTGATGCCTCGTTAAATGGACTCGGGTGTGTTCTTATGCAAAGGGGTAAAGTCATCGCTTATGCATCTCGACAGTTAAAGGAACATGAGACGAGATATCCGACTCTTGATCTTGAGTTGGCGGCAGTTGTGCATGCGTTGAAAATTTGGCACCATTACTTGTATGGTGTCAAGTGTACGATTTATTCGGATCATAAGAGTTTGAAACATCTCTTTAATTAGCGAGATTTGAATTATCGTCAACGTAGGTGGATGGATGTGGTAAAAGACTATGATTGTGAGATACTTTATCATCCGGGCAAGGCAAATGTGGTCGCGGATGCGTTAAGTTGAAAGAGTCATCACCCGGCGTTACGATTGGGATTGTTACATATGATTATTACTAACGATTTTCTTGAAAAACACGGCGTGATTCAAATAGAGGCTTACGTTCACAACAATCATGCAGAGCGAATTGTGGGACAATCTGAGTTCATTACTATGGGATCGCGGGGTTTGTTGTGTTTTCAAGATAGAGTGTGGGTGCCTAAGATGGGTGATTATCGACAAGTGATACTTGATGAAGCACATAAGTCAAAGTATTCCATTCACCCGGGCACGACGAAAATGTATCTTGATTTAAGGAAAGATTATTGGTGGCCGGGCATGAAACGTGATGTTGTTAAGTATGTTAAACAATGCGTCACGTGTTTGCAAGTTAAGGCTTAGCACCAAAAGCCGTATGGTAAGTTACAACCGTTAGAAATCCCGAAATGGAAATGGGAGCACATTACCATGGATTTCATCACAAAGTTACCTAAAACGGCGAGAACCCAATATGATTCGATTTGGATTATAGTTGATCGATTGACGAAAAGTGCTTTGTTTCTTCCCATTAAAAAAGCGATATCGTCGGAGACCTTGGCTAAATTGTTTATCAAGGAAGTCGTCTCTCGACATGGTGTTCCTATATCGATTGTTTCGGATCGAGATACTCATTTTACATCTCGGTTTTGGGAGAAGTTTCATGAGGATATGGGTACACAATTGAAATTGAGTACGGCGTATCATCCTCAAACGGATGGTCAAACTGAACGTACGAATCAAACTTTGGAGGATATGTTACGGGCATGTATTATCGATTTTGGTGGTAGTTGGGACGAGCACTTTCCTTTGGTGGAATTCTCGTACAATAATAGTTATCATACTAGTATCGGGATGCCACTTTATGAGATGCTTTATGGGCGTAAATGTCGAACCCCGATTTTTGGGGTGAAGTGGGACAAAAGGAAATCAGGAGTACCGATTTGGTTTTAGAGACGAATAGCAAGATTGATATGATTCGAGAGCATTTGAAGAAGGCTCAAGATAGGCAAAAGTCGTATGCCGATAAACGTAGACGAACGATCGAATTTCAAGAAGGTGACATGGTAATGCTCAAAGTTTCGCCATGGAAAGGTATTATTCGATTTCGAAAACGGGGAAAGTTAGCTCCTCGGTTTATTGGGCCGTTTAAGGTTTTAGCTCGCGTTGGTGAAGCCGCGTATCGTTTGGAATTACCCGAAGAGCTTGCGGGGATCCATAATACATTTCATGTTTCCCATCTTCGTAAGTGTCTTGCGGATGATTCATCTTTGGTGCCATTAGACGAGATTGAGCTAAATAATAAGTTAGAGTATATCGAGGAACCGATTTCCATACTTGATGAGAAGGTCAAAAGGTTGAGACATAAAGAGGTTAGGACTTTTAAAGTTCAATGGCGTCGTAGTAAGGGTTCCGAGTTTACTTGGGAGCCTGAAGAGTTTGTGTTGGTTTATCTTCCTTCTTGTCATGCGGCTTGGATTGCGAGGACGCGCTCCGATTCAAGTGGGGGAGAGTTGTAACATCCCGTTTTCCCATACGTATCGAAAGGTACTTACTTAATCATTTGTACGTTTATAACTCGTTAGCTTATGCGTAAATGTATGAATATATGTGTAGATGTGTTTATATATATATATATATATATATATGTATACATGTTAATGTGTGCACGTATAAGTTTAATCATGGGTTTGGTTAGCGTTAAGTCCTGTGAGACTATTGTTGAAGGCTAGGTGAAAATAGGAAGCGGGTTTGGAATGTACAACTTAAATAAAATCGAAAATTGTTTAAGTTGGTCGAGCTGTTCAGTTACAGCCTTAGGCCGCGCCGCGACCATTGGGTCCGCGCCGCGGCATATAAAGCAATTCTGGATCAGAAGTCATGTTAAAAAGGGTCATTTTTCCTTTGATAGGTCGCGCCGCGACAAATGGGCCGCGCCGCGGCATCTCTGCAGTTCTGATTCCGGTTTTAGCTCAAATTAAATGACTTTAAGGGGCAAATTGTTAATTTGGCATATAAATCTGATGGGAGCATTAAATCCCAACCACTTATCCTTTTCATTTAATTTCTTTTCTCTTTTCTTTCCAATTTCTCTCCCAAAACTTAAAACCCATTTGGATTAAAAGTGAGATTTGAGAGTGAAGGATTAAGGGTTGATCTTTGGAGCGAGAATTAATGTTGTTCCTTGCGTCTCTAGCTACACGTTGATAGTCTCGATAAGTTTTAATTGGTTAATGACTAGGGTTTTGGTTACTAGAGATTTGTATGACCCATTTGAGGGTAAAGTGGGTGAGTTTGGGTTATGTTGTTGTAATGAAACCCTAATAGCCACAATCTAGGGTTTTGGCGTTGTGAGTTAAGGTTGTAAGTGTCAATTGGTGTTGTTAGTCACTAATGCACTTTAAGATTTATGAAAGAAGTGTTAATGGGTAAGTTTGACTTGATTGTGAGTCTAAGTGAGATAAAATGGGTCAAAATGTACTAGTTGACCTAATTGGATGAAATTGGTATGGAATACTCTAACTTTTGTGTTAATTGAAGTTAATAGACTTTAATTCACTAGTATTAGTGATTAAAGTCGAGTCTTGGCCATTTATGGGCGGTTGTGAGTAGTTGAGTCGTTTAATGCAAATTGGGTCATTGAATGCTCAAGTGAGAGTATTGTGGTTAATCCCACTAGTTGTGAAATTGAATGTGCACTTAATGATTTAGGTACATTGCATTGAAGCTCGGAAGTGCTAAATCATCATCCTTGTGACAAGGTGAGTGGAATAATTATGCGGTCATGTATATGGCGTGTTTATTTGTGAATGTTATGGTATGAACCACGTGCCGGTAGTGCCATAACATGTGTGGGATCGAGTGTGAACCACGAGCTGGTAGCACTATAAACTAAGATGTGAACCACGAGCCGGTAGCATCTAGTGTGAACCACGAGCCGGTAGCACTATAAACTAAGATGTGAACCACGAGCCGGTAGCACTATAAACTAAGATGTGAACCACGAGCCGGTAGCATCGAGTGTGAACCACGAGCCGGTAGCACTATAAACGAGTATGACTCAAAAGCGTATGGTGTGAACCACGAGCCGGTAGCACCATAGCGTTATTGGTTAACCATATTGAGATTGTTGATTTATTTAGCATATTATATATATATATATATATATATATATATATATATATATATATATATATATATATATATATATATATATATATATTGATAAGGCTAAAAAGGAACATATATTTCATAGCATTATCCCCCAAGAAATACAAGATTTTAGTTGCAATTGTTCCATTTTCAAGTAATATTCGTTTATATTAAATAAGTGCGAAGACAAAAGGCGAAAACGACGAATTGAAGACACAAAGGTCCAAAAAGCTCAAAAGTACAAGATACAATCAAAAAGGTTCAAATTATTGATGAAGAACGTCTAAAAATGACAAGAGTACAAGTTACAAAACGCAAAGTACACGATATAAAATTGTACGAAAGGACGTTCGAAAATCCGGAACCAGGACATGAGTCAACTCTCAACGCTCGACGCAACGGTGTAAAAATTATGAGTCAACTATGCACAAGAATAAAATATAATATTTAAATAATTCATAATAAGAATAATATTAAATAATAAAAAGTTGTTAATTGAGCATAGTTCAGGGGTCGTAAATGAAAATTTCAATTCTAATTTCGCCTATAAAAAGCTATGTAATCGATACATCTTTGGGGATCAAAAAATCTATACACCCTTTTCCATCCCTTTTTCTATCCTAAAAATCTATTATCAATATCAATATCTAAAAATCTCTATCATAATGTTAATGTAATAAGATATAACAATAATCTTAATTTTAATTTTAAATTATAATAATAATAAGATTTATGATAGAGATCGTTTGAGTGTATAAGTCGAAATTCTGTCCGTGTAACGCTACGCTATTTTTAATCATTGTAAGTTATGTTCAACCTTTTTACATTAATGTCTCGTAGCTAAGTTATTATTATGCTTATTTAAAACGAAGTAATCATGATGTTGGGCTAATTACTAAAATTGGGTAATTGGGCTTTGTACCATAATTGGGGTTTGGACAAAAGAACGACACTTGTGGAAATTAGACTATGGGCTATTAATGGGCTTTATATTTGTTTAACTAAATGATAGTTTGTTAATGTTAATATAAAGATTTACAATTGGGCGTCCCTATAAATTACCATATACACTCAATCGGACACGATGGGCGGGGTATTTATATGTACGAATAATCGTTCATTTAACCGGACACGGGAATGGATTAATAGCCACTAGAATAATTAAAACAGGGGTGAAATTATGTACAAGGACACTTGGTATAATTGATAACAAAATATTAAAACCTTGGGTTACACTCAGTCGACATCCTGGTGTAATTATTAAACAAAGTATTAAAATCTTGTTACAGTTTAAGTCCCCAATTAGTTGGAATATTTAACTTCGGGTATAAGAATAATTTGATGAGGACACTCGCACTTTATATTTATGACTGATGGACTGTTATGGACAAAAACCAAACGGACATATTAAATAATTCAGGACAAAGGACAATTAACCCATGTGCATAAAATTAAAATCAACACGTCAAACATCATGATTACGGAAGTTTAAATAAGCATAATTCTTTTATTTCATATTTAATTTCCTTTATTTTATATTTAATTGCACTTCTAATTATCATTTTTATTGTTATTGTATTTAATTGCACTTTTAATTATCGTACTTTTTAATTATCGCAAGTTTATTTTATCGCACTTTTATTATTCGCAATTTCATTATCGTTATTTACTTTATGCTTTAATTTAAGTCTTGTATTTATTTTTAATATTTTACATTTGGTTTTAACTGCGACTAAAGTTTTAAAATCGACAAACCGGTCATTAAACGGTAAAAACCCCCCTTTATAATAATAATATTACTTATATATATATATATATATATATATATATATATATATATTTGTATTTTTACAATTATTGTGTGTAAAAAAAAAATATAGTGTTATACTTCACGAGCTCCCTGTGGAACGAACCGGACTTACTAAAAACTATACTATAATACGATTAGGTACACTGCCTATAAGTGTTGTAACAAGGTTTAAGTATATCCACTCGATAAATAAATAAATAACTTGTGTAAAATTGTAGCATATTTAATAGTATTTCGCGCTAAAAATAATACTATTTTATATACACCCCCTACGACATCAAGTATTTTTGGCGCCGCTGCCGGGGAGCGCCGAAGCGAAATGCTATATAAAAAAAAGGAATCTAGACAACTAGTTACCTTATTTTAAGATATATTCGAAAAAAAAAAAATTTACACTAAAAAAAAAAAAAAATTTTTTACGAAAAAATAAGGTTTTTTTTAGTGTTTGCCCCCCCTTCGATTAGTTTTTTTACCCCATTCAATTAGTTTCGCCCCCTCTCGAGTCGGAGTCAAGTTCCGCCACTGTTTGTAGTTATTCAATCAAACAATATTTTAAACCTATAATTGGTTGTTTCTATTAAAAAAAAAATCACAAAAAGGGATTTCAATTGGCTTGTTCCAATTGTGGGTTATCTCGACCAACAAAAAGTAGAAAGCAAGTAAGAAGCAATTTGGTGACAATTTTTGATTTCTAATTCTTTAAATTGTCTACATTTAAATTCGTACAATTTGGTGACACCCTATGGCCAACTACTCCCAAAAATCTACCGTAAAAAAAAAATTAAAATAAAAATAAAAGAGTGATAGGATCAGTAGGCTAGCTAGTTCACTCGGACTTGTGACTACCTACACAAAATTCAATGAATCACACACAAAAACCAATATTCAACCCCATGTGATTTACAAGTTCAAAACATTCAAAGAAAGATTCTGCCAACCCATTTTTGCCTACTCCGTAATATTTTCTTTTTATTAGTTGTAAGTATTGTACTAAAAAAAAAAAAAATTTTAAAAAAAAAAAAAAATTTTAAGTTTTATTACCTTTAGATTTTTAGAATCTAGTTACAACTTTTAGTATTAAGTATAGTTTTTGCCTTAGTATTTATTTTTACTTCTAGAATTTTTAGGCTTTGCCGTAAAATCCCTTAAGTGCTTTTTCTTTAGACTAAGATTTAGGTACCTTAAAATTTTGCGACGCTATTTTTCGTGCTACTTTCTTATTTTTATTTATCTTTCGACGCCGTTTACCTATGTATCGATTACAATTCCAATTAGTGATCTCTATTTGTAGTTTTAATTTTAAGATAGTGATAGTTATAAGATTGGATTAACCGCGTGTTTACAAACCACTCTTCGTCTTTTTCATTTTTCGACACTTTTCGACGCGCAATCTTTTTCTCTCTTATTTCTCGCCATTCTAGTTTTTAGGACTTAGAATTTTTTCTACTTCTTCTCTAAATTTCTTAAAATTACGAAAATTTATTTTAAGTGGTTAAATTGATAGACATCAAAATTTTCTGGTTCGTAGTAATAGTTGGATTTGTACGTGGACCGGGTTATTGGAGCCAAACAGTCCTCAATTATATTGAGACCAAACGAATCCTGCCCCTCTGCTGCATCTTTTGGCTATTCGAAACGTGGGCAAAATCAGAAAAGTGTATTGATTGGATAACTTATATAATTTTTCTTTCCTTTTTAAAAACTAATAGGATATTCAGTGAATGCACCGAGCAAGACGTTCACCACCTTTTGTACGTTCACCACCTGTAACTCGATCAAGACATCTAGCAAATATTGTCGCCGTTGATTTTTCTTTAGAATCGTCATCCATTCGACCAAGTACTTCAGTTCAAATTTCCGATAATCCATTTTTTGAACCCAACCTCACAATTGAGAATCCAGAGAATATTCAGGAACGGTTCGTAGATCCTGAACCATTAAACTTTCCTCCGGAACCACCAATCATTCAAACAGAGATTGTTGAGGAACGAACCATTAAATCAGAATCATCTAGTGATACCGATTCAACAAATTCAATTATGGAGAATCTGGAACCTCTAAGTATGGAAGACCGAATGAGAGCTAAACGCACTGGCCAAGGTCACGCAATTACTCATCCTGAAATTAATGCGCCAGATTATGAAATCAAAGGACAAATTCTACATATGGTGACTAATCAATGCCAATTTAGTGGTGCGCCGAAGGAAGATCCTAATGAACATCTACGTACCTTTAATAGGATCTGCACACTATTTAAAATCCGAGAAGTGGAGGATGAACAGATATATCTCATGTTATTTCCCTGGACTTTAAAGGGAGAAGCCAAAGATTGGTTGGAATCGTTACCTGAAGGGGCGATCGATACATGGGATGTTTTAGTTGACAAATTTCTTAAACAATTCTTTCCTGCATCTAAAGCCGTAAGACTTCAAGCAGAAATTGTTACGTTCACACAGAAACCAAATGAAACTCTATATGAGGCGTGGACTAGATATGGAAAGTTGTTAAGAGGATGTCCGCAACATGGTTTAGACACCTGTCAAATAGTACAAATATTCTACCAAGGATGCGACATCACTACAAGGAAAGACATAGATATAGCAGCTGGTGGTTCTATTATGAAGAAAACCGAAACTGATGCTTACAAAATTATTGATAACACTGCTTCCCACTCACATGAGTGGCACCAAGAAAAAGATATCGTTAGATCATCTAAAACAGCTAGAGCCGATTCTAGCCATGACTTAGATTCCATTTCCGCAAAGATAGATGCTGTGGAGAGACGAATGGAAAAGATGACTAAAGATATTCACTCAATACGAATTAGTTGTGAGCAGTGTGGAGGACCACATTTGACAAAAGATTGTCTCAGTATTGAATTAACAATGGAACAAAGAGAGAATATTTCATACATAAACCAAAGGCCTGGAAATAATTATCAGAATAATTATCAACCGCCAAGACCGATTTACAATCAAAACCAAAATTATAACCGAAATATTCCATACAATAACCAACAAGGTCCTAGCAATCAACAAGTATCCAATAATACTTACAATCAGCAACGACATAATTTTCAAAACAAACCACCACAACAAACCGATGATAAAAAGCCGAATTTAGAAGATATGATGACGAAGCTAGTTGAAACTCAAACGCAGTTTTTCACATCTCAAAAACAAACCAATGAACAAAATGCTCAAGCATTTAGAAATCAACAAGCTTCTATTCAAAATCTGGAACAAGAAGTAAGTAACCTAGCAAGATTAATAGGTGAAAGAAAACCGGGAAGTCTACCTAGTGATACAAATGCTAACCCCCGGAATGAAACAGCTAAAGCCATTACCACAAGAAGTGGTATTACACTTAAACCACCTGAAATACCTGTAATTTCAGATGATTCTATTCCTACTCCACAAGAACCACAATCTGAACAAGATAAGGAAAAAGAACCGGTAGTTGAGAAGGTTAATGAAGATAACAAAGTTAAGGATAAACCTTATGTTAAACCATACCAACCACCACGTCCTTACCCGAGTAAAATGAAGAAAGAAAAACTTGAAGCCGAGCAATCCAAATTCTTGGATATGTTTAAACAGATAAATGTAAATCTTCCTTTCATTGATGTGATTTCAGGAATGCCTAGATATGCTAAATTCTTGAAAGATCTAATCTCAAATAGAAAGAAAATGGAAGAACTCTCGGCTGTTACTATGAATGCTAATTGTTCAACAGTGCTGTTGAATAAGATACCAGTAAAACTATCTGATCCAGGAAGTTTCACAATTCCATGTTTTCTGGGTAGTCTTAGTTCAATAGAAGCATTAGCAGATTTAGTTGCTAGTATAAATTTAATGCCGTATTCACTATACGCTAAACTAGACCTTGGAGAATTGAAACCAACAAGAATAAGCATACAACTAGCCGATCGATCAATAAAATATCCTAGAGGGATAATGGAGAACATGCTAGTTAAAGTTGGTACTTTAGTATTTCCAGTAGATTTTGTTGTTCTGGACATGGAAGAAGATTCTCAAGTTCCTCTCATATTAGGAAGACCATTCTTAAACACAGCTAAAGCAATGATAGACGCGTTCGGTAAGAAATTGACCCTAAGTATAGAGGATGAGAGTGTTACCTTTTCAGTTGATAGAGCAATGCAACAACCACAATCTGCAGATGATACATGTTATTATATTCAAACTATAGATGCACATGCAGAATTATTAGAAGAATTTCCAGAATTACAAGGAACAGGAGAATGTTCTTTAGGAGAAGGAACTGAACCAATTGATGAAGCTGAAATGTTAGCTACACTTATAGCTAATGGATATGAACCAACAACAGAAGAAATTCAAATGCTAAAAGAAGAAGACAGATATCGATACAAATCATCGATAGAAGAACCTCCGAAATTAGAGTTAAAGCCACTTCCAAACCATTTGGAATACGCTTATTTACATGGTGAATCTGAATTACCTGTAATAATATCGTCTTCTCTTACTGAAAATGAGAAATCACAACTCATTTCTGTGTTGAAAGCTCATAAACCAGCCATTGCATGGAAGATTCATGATATTAAAGGAATAAGTCCTTCGTATTGCACACATAAAATCTTTATGGAAGAAGGTCATAAAACGTATGTGCAACGCCAACGAAGACTAAATCCTAATATGCAAGATGTAGTTAAGAAAGAGATTATTAAACTGCTAGATGCAGGTTTGATATATCCAATTTCTGATAGTCCATGGGTAAGCCCAGTTCAATGCGTGCCTAAGAAGGGTGGCATGACTGTCATTACAAATGAGAAAAATGAGCTTATTCCTACTAGGACTGTAACAGGATGGCGTGTGTGTATTGATTATAGAAAATTAAATGACGCCACCAGAAAAGATCACTTTCCCTTACCTTTCATTAACCAAATGTTGGAAAGATTAGCCGGAAATAGTTACTATTTTTTTCTAGATGGATTTTCCGGATATTTTCAAATTCCAATAGCACCCGAGGACCAAGAGAAAACCACATTCACGTGCCCTTATGGTACTTTTACTTACAAACGCATGCCATTTGGACTTTGCAACGCCCCTGCAACCTTTCAAAGGTGTATGATGGCGATTTTTCACGACATGATAGAAGAATGCATGGAAGTATTCATGGATGACTTTTCAGTCTTCGGTGATACATTTAAATCATGTCTAGCTAATCTGGAATGAATGCTAATTAGATGCGAACAATCAAATCTAGTTCTTAATTGGGAGAAATGCCATTTCATGGTTAAAGAAGGCATCGTTCTTGGACATAAAATTTCAAAAGAAGGAATTGAAGTGGATAGAGCTAAAGTAGATGTAATTGCTAAACTTCCACATCCCACCAATGTTAGAGGAGTTAGGAGTTTTTTAGGGCATGCCGGTTTTTACCGACGTTTCATAAAAGATTTTTCTAAAATTGCCACTCCTATGAATAAACTCCTAGAAAAGGATGCTCCATTCATCTTTTCAGATGAGTGTATCAAATCTTTTAATATTCTTAAAGAGAAACTAACTAATGCGCCGATCATGATAACACCAAATTGGAATCTACCATTTGAACTAATGTGCGATGCAAGTGATTTTGCAATGGGAGCCGTTTTAGGACAAATGATTGAAAAACGATTTCAACCTATATATTATGCTAGTAAGACGTTACAAGGAGCACAAACAAACTATACAACTACTGAAAAAGAACTCCTTGCTATTGTCTTTGCTTTTGACAAATTTCGATCATATCTCGTTCTAGCAAAAACGGTGGTCTATACCGACCATTCTGCTCTTAGATACCTATTTTCAAAACAAGATGCTAAACCAAGATTAATCCGTTGGATCTTACTCTTACAAGAGTTTGATATTGAAATCCGAGATAAAAGAGGAGCAGAAAATCTCGCCGCTGATCATCTTTCTCGTCTTGAATATCCCGAATTAGAAGTTCTAAATGAATCGGCCATACAAGACAATTTTCCTGATGAATATCTATTGAAGATAGATTATAAAGAAATCCCATGGTTTGCAGACTATGCAAACTACTTAGTTTGTGGATTCCTTGAAAAAGGATTATCGTACCAAAAACGAAAGAAATTCTTCAGTGATATAAAACACTATTTCTGGGAAGATCCACATCTGTTTAAAAGTTGTCCCGATGGAATAATACGCCGATGTGTATTTGGAGATGAAGCTAGTAAAATATTAAACCATTGTCACACAGGACCAACAGGAGGGCATTATGGACCTCAACTAACAGCTAGAAAAGTTTATGATGCTGGATTCTATTGGCCTACTATTTACAAAGATGCACACCTTCTTTGCAAATTCTGTGATGCTTGTCAAAGGGCCGGAAAAATAAGTCAACGTGATGAAATGCCACAAAATGTCATCCAAGTATGTGAAGTATTTGACATTTGGGGTATTGACTTTATGGGTCCATTTCCAAAATCTCATAATAATCTATATATACTCGTAGCCATTGATTATGTATCTAAATGGGCGGAAGCACAAGCTCTCACAACTAACGATGCACGAGTTGTAGTCAACTTTTTAAAACGTCTTTTTGCAAGGTTTGGAACACCGAAAGCTTTAATAAGTGATCGGGGAACTCATTTTTGTAATAATCAACTTGAGAAAGTTCTCAAACGTTATGGAGTAACTCATAAAATCTCAACCGCATATCATCCACAAACAAGTGGACAAGTTGAAAATACCAACCGAGCTTTAAAACGTATTATAGAGAAAACCGTAGGATCAAATCCGAAGGAATGGTCCATTAAATTGGAGGATGCACTCTGGGCTTTTAGAACAGCCTACAAAACTCCAATTGGAACCACACCTTTTAGACTTGTTTATGGAAAAGCATGTCATCTTTCAGTAGAAATTGAACACAAAGCATTTTGGGCTTTGAAAACATGTAATCTTGATTTACATGAAGCCGGACGTCTACGATTAAGTCAACTAAACGAATTAGAAGAATTAAGACATGAAGCATACGAAAATTCGTTAATCTATAAAGAAAGAACGAAGAAATGGCATGATAAAAGAATCAGAAGTTTAAAAGAATTTAAAGAAGGAGACAGAGTTCTTCTTTTCAATTCACGATTCAAGCTATTTCCTGGAAAATTGAAATCAAGATGGTCTGGACCATTCATAGTCAAAAGAGTTTTCCCATACAGAACGATAGAATTAATAAATTCAAATGGGATTGAATTTAAAGTTAATGGTCACAGAGTTAAACATTACATACATGGTCCGATGGAAGTCGACAACGAAGTTAATCACAATTTCGACACCACAGCTAACTAAGTGTGGGGAGAATCAAGTCTTTAAAGGATAATATGTATTTCTGTTAGAGTTAGATTGTCTGTTTTCGTGTAGTTCTCGAAAATGGAACCCGAATGGTCTTTCCCTAGCAGACCCTAAAGAACTAGTCTTCTCCCCCCATTCTGAATTTTTATTTTTATTTTAGGTTTTTACAAAATGAAGACTGCCTGTGAACTAAACCATGGTCTAATGCTACACGCTTTGATCACTAAACGTAATAATGACATACTACCGAGTGAATTAGTATCAGTAATCAGAGAAAGAATGGACGGAGTTAGAAAAGAATCCAGATGTGAAGATAATAAGTTACAATTTGGTAAAGAAAAATCAAAATCCGCAGCGAAAAGAAGAGCACGACACCTAGAACGATGTCACAAATGCGGAAAATGGTCACATGGAGGTAAATGTTCAAATAATCAAACCTATTCAAATACCGAATTTGTTACTTTATGTAGAGACGGACCGTTCATATGTTTAGAAGAAAAGACACTGAATGCTCGAGGTTACGCCTATGTAGCTATGGAAAACCAATTAAACCGACTATCTTATGAATGGGATAGATCATATAACTAAGAATACTATCTCACAGGTAAGTCTGTACAGTTTTTATTTTTTATTTATTTTTATTTTTAACCTTTTGATAATAAACGCTAATTTGTTCGCTATAAAGTATTAAATTGGTATTAAATAAAATTAGGTTTGGCGACCGAAATTATTGATATCATTCAAAAATTTATTACATCACTGCGAAATTTAACGTTTATTCTTAAGGTATAAATATCTTTAATCAATCAACCCAAAATATTTCAAAAATTCGTCATGAGTTAAATTAGGTCTTGGAACCGAAATTACTTTACCGAAAAGAGGGGCGCATATTTTTGATAGTATTTGATTGATTAAAGTGGGATAAAAAGCCAAAAAGATTTTTAATTTTATTTTTACCATGTTTTTAAAATTAATATTTAAATCTTAAATTAATATTGTAAACTTTGTAAAAACAATATTTTTAAAATTGTAAATATTTGAAAAATTAATATAAGTTTGGTGTGAATTTATAATATGAATTTTTAAAATTAAGTTAGGTGTGAATTTTTAATTTTTAAAATATGAATTTTTTTAATTTTATGCATTTCAAATTTTAAGTTTGGTGTGAATTTTTAATATTAATTTTGAATTTTATATTTAAATTGTGTGAATTTAACAACAAAAATTTACTTTATCTCATTAAGTTAAAAATATGATTTTTAAAATTTGTCGTAAGTTGAAGACTAGGTCATTAAACCGAAATTGCTTTACCCGAGGGAGGGACGAGAACTTTTATTATCATTATTTTTAATCTTATTGATTTAAAGTATGCCAAAAAAAATTAAAAAATCCAAAAATCTAAGCTTTTAAAACAATTGCTTGAAAATGACAAATTTTAAAATTTTGTCGAGGGACGGACTAGGGCATCGTTCCGAAACGCCCTCATTCTTAAAAGAAACAAAATTTTAAAATTAATTAATATTTGTTTTATAAGTTAAAGGTTTTATAAATAAAAAAAAATAGTATGTATATATTTGTTTGTAGTTTATCTTACAAGACAGGGTAAAACAACGCGTTTTCAAAGACTGGCATTAAGTTCAGCAAAAGCAAGTAATTTTGACGACAAGATGCAAAATATGTGTGAAATAACAAACAAGACGGAATAAATAAATGACGTGCACCATTTATCATTCAACAAACAAACAACAATAAGTTTGAAACTTTGGTAAAATTTAATCATTTTTCTACGCAAATCACCCTCAATAATTTAAATTGTTACTGATTTCTTGCAAATGAGGGCATTGCAAGATCTTAAGTGTGGGAAGGGGTTAAATTCTTTCAGATTTTAAAATTTTTATCTTAAACACTGGGTTACCATTAAAAATACTAGTAAAGCAGTAGTTGTATTAGAATCTAGTGCTCTCCGATAACAAGGAACAGCCCTAGTCTTATATACTGACTACCTACTTCTAGTAAATTTTTCAAAATTTTCAATAAAATGAATTCAAAATCATGTTTATACATATTTATGAACGATGAAAACTAGGTCATTGAGCCGAAATTATCGTTACCTCGGAAAGGACATAAATTGAGAAACAACCAAAATGTTGAAATTCATTTAAAATGGAATAGAGGACGATAAAAAGGAAAATAAAAGCCAAGTGTGGGAAATTTTTACCAAGTTATTCAAAACATATATCACATATTTTTGTGCAACCAATTGAAAATACTTTTGCTTTGGACGATAATCAACTGTTTTACCCGAGGAAAGAAAAGAAGAGATGGATCTACACGATGAATTAATTCCATCATTTAAAAGGAAGTAAAGTCTTCCGAAAAAGACACGCGCTTCTTGATTTAGGTCAAGAAGTTGTCGTCCAGACCAGCTGTAGGTTGACGAAAAATCTAGAAAAGTCATCACTAAAATCGGTTGGAAATCCACGGACCTCAGCATCAAACAGGGTCGCCATGTGGTCAGATTTATCCTAACCATGAGAAGGATTTATCTCGTACAATGGGGAGGCACCGTGCAAATTAGCTTGATAAGACTAATGAATCAGATCCCCAGAAAAGAATAATCTCCTTAAAGATTAAAAATCAACTTTTCAGACTGATATTACTCAATCCTTGAGATTGACCTTAAAGATTGAGAATTCAAACTCATGGAATTCGATGATATCTAAACTCGAGCTTGAACGAGAAAATATTTTGATCAAAAATACAAACTGATTTGTTTTCTAAAAACCCATTTTCAATGCGTTCATTACCATTGAACGTAAAATCCTAGGAATTCACCGGGAATTCATTAGGTCACCTGAACCAAATCGGGTGTCAACCGTAAGAACGGTGGTTGCATAGCATGGTCGGAGACAGGACCTTGTGCCAGACCGAAAAATTGTAGGATGATCTTTACTATTGCTCCTACCAAGGATAGTTCTAGCATCCGACACGTTAAAAAGACCATAATCAAATGCATGTCATTAGACATTGCCTTAACAGTTTCTTGTTCATCGCTTTCCTTTACAACCGGACGGTAGTTTACCGAAAGGTAATATACGGAACAAGTAAACTGGATGTGTGCTTTCCGATACCGGGATAGCAGTGGATTACACGAGCCTAAAAGTTTTAGCCAAAATATTGATCCACAAATATATTTTGCAACACCAATGATGGATCAAATCAGAAAACTTGCCTAGGGTAAAATCTAGCTTGAATTTTCAAAAGATCAAATGTTTTCATAAAGATCTAATTTCCTTAAAGGATCTAAATTTTTATAGTCATGTGGGACTGTAAACCGCCTTTCAAATGTGCACTTTGCTTTGGAAACCAAAAGTAAATCTGCTATTTGATTGAAAGTGTCGTTGACCTAAACCCAAGGCAACTATAAAAGACACACCCACCTTTAACCACATTGTTACTACCATTGTTTATACCGCCATATTGAAATCACTGATGTACAAAGTGTGAAGAATAAAGAAGTGATTCAAGTGTTTTTCAAGACTATATTGCTTGACGACAAGCAACGCTTAAGTGTGGGAATATTGATAAGGCTAAAAAGGAACATATATTTCATAGCATTATCCCCCAAGAAATACAAGATTTTAGTTGCAATTGTTCCATTTTCAAGTAATATTCGTTTATATTAAATAAGTGCGAAGACAAAAGGCGAAAACGACGAATTGAAGACACAAAGGTCCAAAAAGCTCAAAAGTACAAGATACAATCAAAAAGGTTCAAATTATTGATGAAGAACGTCTAAAAATGACAAGAGTACAAGTTACAAAACGCAAAGTACACGATATAAAATTGTACGAAAGGACGTTCGAAAATCCGGAACCAGGACATGAGTCAACTCTCAACGCTCGACGCAACGGTGTAAAAATTATGAGTCAACTATGCACAAGAATAAAATATAATATTTAAATAATTCATAATAAGAATAATATTAAATAATAAAAAGTTGTTAATTGAGCATAGTTCAGGGGTCGTAAATGAAAATTTCAATTCTAATTTCGCCTATAAAAAGTTATGTAATCGATACATCTTTGGGGATCAAAAAATCTATACACCCTTTTCCATCCCTTTTTCTATCCTAAAAATCTATTATCAATATCAATATCTAAAAATCTCTATCATAATGTTAATGTAATAAGATATAACAATAATCTTAATTTTAATTTTAAATTATAATAATAATAAGATTTATGATAGAGATCGTTTGAGTGTATAAGTCGAAATTCTGTCCGTGTAACGCTACGCTATTTTTAATCATTGTAAGTTATGTTCAACCTTTTTACATTAATGTCTCTTAGCTAAGTTATTATTATGCTTATTTAAAACGAAGTAATCATGATGTTGGGCTAATTACTAAAATTGGGTAATTGGGCTTTGTACCATAATTGGGGTTTGGACAAAAGAACGACACTTGTGGAAATTAGACTATGGGCTATTAATGGGCTTTATATTTGTTTAACTAAATGATAGTTTGTTAATGTTAATATAAAGATTTACAATTGGGCGTCCCTATAAATTACCATATACACTCAATCGGACACGATGGGCGGGGTATTTATATGTACGAATAATCGTTCATTTAACCGGACACGGGAATGGATTAATAGCCACTAGAATAATTAAAACAGGGGTGAAATTATGTACAAGGACACTTGGTATAATTGATAACAAAATATTAAAACCTTGGGTTACACTCAGTCGACATCCTGGTGTAATTATTAAACAAAGTATTAAAATCTTGTTACAGTTTAAGTCCCCAATTAGTTGGAATATTTAACTTCGGGTATAAGAATAATTTGATGAGGACACTCGCACTTTATATTTATGACTGATGGACTGTTATGGACAAAAACCAAACGGACATATTAAATAATTCAGGACAAAGGACAATTAACCCATGGGCATAAAATTAAAATCAACACATCAAACATCATGATTACGGAAGTTTAAATAAGCATAATTCTTTTATTTCATATTTAATTTCCTTTATTTTATATTAAATTGCACTTCTAATTATCATTTTTATTGTTATTGTATTTAATTGCACTTTTAATTATCGTACTTTTTAATTATCGCAAGTTTATTTTATCACACTTTTATTATTCGCAATTTCATTATCGTTATTTACTTTATGCTTTAATTTAAGTCTTGTATTTATTTTTAATATTTTACATTTGGTTTTAACTGCGACTAAAGTTTTAAAATCGACAAACCGGTCATTAAACGGTAAAAACCCCCCTTTATAATAATAATATTACTTATATATATATATATATATATATATATATATATATATATATATATATATATATATATATATATATATATATATATATATATTGTATTTTTACAATTATTGTGTGTAAAAAAAAATATAGTGTTATACTTCACGAGCTCCCTGTGGAACGAACCGGACTTACTAAAAACTATACTATAATACGATTAGGTACACTGCCTATAAGTGTTGTAGCAAGGTTTAAGTATATCCACTCGATAAATAAATAAATAACTTGTGTAAAATTGTAGCATATTTAATAGTATTTCGCACTAAAAATAATACTATTTTGTATACACCCCCTACGACATCATATATATATATATATATATATATATATATATATATATATATATATATATATATATATATATATATATATATATATATATATATATATATATATATATATATATATATATATATATATTGAGTTTGAGTATATGCTAAGGTAGTGGTGTGATAATGTATGCCTTGTTAGTGTTACGGGTATGTTGACATGCTATTTGAGTTACAAGTTCGTATGAGGTGTTTGGTATTGTGAATTAAATGGATAGGTTATATATATGTATGTATAATTGTTGCACTCACTAAGCATTGATTACCCTCTCGTTGTTTACCATTTTATAGGTTCCGGCTTGGACAAGGGTAAGGGCATACGGTTGGATTAGTTGTCTCCCGTTTATGTTGACAGGGGGTGCTTTTGGGATAGCTTTTGAAGTGGCCTAACGTTTTGGGTAGTTTAGCCCCAAACCATGCCTGAGTGTCATTTGGATTATAAACTATCATTGTAGTAGGTCAAACTTGTATTAAACTTAATTAATGGCCTTCGTGCCTTTTGTAAACATTTAAATTGTTGTACGTTTAAATGGAACTTGTGGGATGGTTTGCATATTTAATTGGTGCGTAAATGTGTATTAAAAAAAAATTATCGTATGGAATACGGGTTGGGTTGTTTCAAGACATCTATCACACAATATCAAATATGTTAAGAGATTAATATATCACATAATATTTACATGTTAATAATATATAGTTTCCAACAAAAATGTTAAGCAATCATTTTTAAAGAAAACACGGTCGAAGTCCAGACTCACTAATGCATCCTAACAAACTCGATAAGACACGCTAATGCAAATTTTCTGGTTCTCTAAGACCAACGCTCGGATACCAACTGAAATGTCCCGTTCATATTGATTATAAACATTCCATATTAATTGATTTCGTTGCGAGGTTTTGACCTTTATATGAGACGTTTTTCAAAGACTACATTCATTTTTAAAACAAACATAACCTTTATTTTATCAATAAAGGTTTCAAAAGCATTACATAGATTATCAAATAATGATAATCTAAAATATACTGTTTACACACGACCATTACATAATAGTTTACAATAGAAATATATTACATCGACATATGTTTCTTGAATGCAGTTTTTACACAATATCATACAAACATGGACTCCAAATCTTGTCCTTATTTTAGTATGCAACAGCGGAAGCTCTTAGTATTCACCTGAGAATAAACATGCTTTAAACGTCAACAAAAATGTTGGCGAGTTATAGGTTTAACCTATATATATCAAATCGTAACAATAGACCACAAGATTTCATATTTCAATACACATCCCATACATAGAGATAAAAATCATTCATATGGTGAACACCTGGTAACCGACATTAACAAGATGCATATATAAGAATATCCCCATCATTCCGGGACACCCTTCAGATGGGGTTCGTTAGGCCTAATAGATCTATCTTTAGGATTCGCGTCAATTAGTAGATCGGTTTACTAATTCTTAGGTTACCAAGCAAAAGGGGCATATTCGGCTTCGATCATTCACCCATATAATGTAGTTTCAATTACTTGTGTCTATTTCATAAAACATTTATAAAACTGCATGTATTCTCATCCCAAAATATTAGATTTTAAAAGTGGAACTATAACTCTCTTTCACAGATTTTTACTTCGTCGGGAAGTAAGACTTGGCCACTGGTCGATTCATGAACCTATAACAAATATGTACATATATATCAAAGTATGTTCAAAATATATTTACAACACTTTTAATACATTTTGATGTTTTAAGTTTATTAAGTCAGCTGTCCTCGTTAGTAACCTACAACTAGTTGTCCATAGTTAGATGTACAGAAATAAATTGATATATATTATCTTGAATCAATCCACGACCCAGTGTATACACATCTCAGGCTAGATCACAACTCAAAGTATATATATTTTTGGAATCAACCTCAACCCTGTATAGCTAACTCCAACATTACTGCATATAGAGTGTCTATGGTTGTTCCAAATAATATATATAGATGGATCGATATGATATGTCAAAACATTTGCATACGTGTCTATGGTATTCCAAGATTACATAATATATTAGAATACATGTATAATACAATATAAGTTATCTAGGATATGATTAATATAAATTTGTTACCAATTTTCACGTAGCTACAACAAGCAAAAATATCCAATCTTGTTTTACCCATAACTTCTTCGTTTTAAATCCGTTTTGAGTGTTTCAAGTTGCTATGGTTTCATATTGAGCTTAAGTTTATGAATCTAAACAGAAAAAGTATAAGTTTATAGTCGAAAATACAGGTTACAAGTCATGTTTGTAAAGGTAGTCATTTCAGTCGAAAGAACAACGTCTAGATGACTATTTTGGAAAACATACTTCCACTTTGATTTTAACCATGATTTTTGGATATAGTTTCATGTTCATAAGAAAAATCATTTTCCCAGAAGGTCAACTTTTAAATCAAAGTTTATCATAGTTTTTAATTATCAAACCCAAAACAGCCCGCGGTGTTACTACGACGGCGTATGTCCGGTTTTACGGTATTTTTCGTGTTTCCAGGTTTTAAATCATTAAGATAGCATATAATATAGATATATAACATGTGTTTAGTTGATTTTAAAAGTCAAGTTAGCAGGATTAACTTTGTTTGCGAAAAAGTTTAAAATTAACTAAACTATGTTCTAGTGATTACTAGTTTATATCTTCGAATAAGATAGTTTTATATATATGAATTGAATGATGTTATGAACATAATTACTACCTCAGGTTTTGTGGATAAACCTACTGGAAATGAGAAAAATAGATCTAGCTTTAAAGGATCCTTGGATGGCTTGAAAGTTCTTGAAGCAGAATCATGACACGAAGACAAGTTTAAGTAAGATTTCCACTCAAAATAAGATTGTTATAGTTATAGAAATTGAATCAAAGTTTGAATATGATTATTACATTGTATTAGAAAGATATCTTACTGTAAATAAGAAAGATTTCTTGAGGTTGGATGATCATTTTACAAGATTGGAAGTAAGCTAGCAAACTTGGAAGTATTCTTGATTTTATGAAACTAGAACTTATAGAATTTATGAAGAACACTTAGAACTTGAAGATAGAACTTGAGAGAGATCAATTAGATGAATAAAATTGAAGAATGAAAGTGTTTTTAGATGTTTTAGTTCATTGGTATATGGATTAGATATAAAGGATGTGTAATTTTGTCTACTTGTAAATAAGTCATGAATGATTACTAATATTTTTGTAATTTTATGAGATATTTCATGCTAGTTGCCAAATGATGGTTCCCACATGTGTCAGGTGACTCATATGGGCTACTAAGAGCTGATCATTGGAGTGTATATACCAATAGTACATACATCTAAAAGCTGTGTATTGTACGAGTACGAATACGAGTGCATACGAGTAGAATTGTTGATGAAACTGAACGAGGATGTAATTGTAAGCATTTTTGTTAAGTAGAAGCATTTTGATAAGTTTCTTGAAGTCTTTCAAAAGTGTATAAATACATATTAAAACACTACATGTATATACATTTTAACTGAGTCGTTAAGTCATCGTTAGTCATTACATGTAAATGTTGATTTGAAACCTTTAAGTTAACGATCTTGTTAAATGTTGTTAACTCAATGTTTATTATATCTAATGAGATGTTAAATTATTATATTATCATGATATTACGATATATTAATATATCTTAATATGATATATATACATTTAAATGTCGTTACAACGATAATCGTTACATATATGTCTCGTTTCGAAATCCTTAAGTTATTAGTCTTGTTTTTACATATGTAGTTCATTGTTAATATACATAATGACATGTTTAATTATCATTTATCATGATTAAAAATAGTGTAACAATATCTTAATATGATTCATATGTAATTAGTAAGACATTGTTATAACGATAATCGTTATATATATCGTTTCGAGTTTCTTAATTCAATAAACTCAATTTTATGTATATAACTCATTGTTAAAATACCTAATGAGATACTTAATTATCATAATATCATGTTAACTATATATATATATAATCATATATATGTCATCATATAGTTTTTACAAGTTTTAACATTCGTGAATCACCGGTCAACTTGGGTGGTCAATTGTCTATATGAAACCTATTTCAATTAATTAAGTCTTAACAAGTTTGATTGCTTAACATGTTGGAAACACTTAATCATGTAAATATAAATTTCATTTAATATATATAAACATGGAAAAGTTCGGGTCACTACAGTTGTGGGATCATGGAGTAGAGACATATGATTCATCAATAAATAGTAATTTTTAAATGCGTGCTGGTATGGTATGGACAATAAGTGACTTTCTGGCGTATGCTAACTTATCTGGATGGAGCACTAAAGGTAAACTTGCATGCCCATCCTGCCATAAGCGTACAAAATCGATTCGGTTAAGACGTAATAGGAAATTTGTTTTTATAGGACATCGTCGATTGTTGTCAAAGAGACATTGTGTATCGAAAGGATAAAAATTCGTTTGACGGCACAGAAGAGTTGGAGAGTAAACCAACTTACTTGACAGGGTCAGACAATCTCAATGAGCTAAATGGTATTGAATTTAAATTTGGGAAAACTATTCAAGGACAACCCAGTATTGCCGTATAATTGGAAGAAGAGAAGTATATTCTTTAAATTACCGTACTGGAAAGACAACTTGATACGACATAATCTAGATGTAATGCATATTGAGAAAAATGTATGTGATAGTGTCATTGAAACATTAATGAATTTAGATGGAAAGACAAAAGATCATTTAAATGGGCGTTATGATTTAGAAGAAATGAGAATTCGAAAGGAACTACATCCCGAGGTTCTAGAAAACAAAAAGTGTATTTGCCACCTGCGTGTTTCTCAATGAATAAAAAAGAAAAAGATAGATTTTGTCGGATGCTTAAAGAAGTGAAAGTTCCTGATGGTTATTCAGCTAATATTTCAAGATGCGTTCAACTCAACCCTCCAAAAATTGGTGGTCTTAAAAGTCACGACAATCATATTTTGATGTAACAGTTGCTTCCAATTTGCATATGAAATAGTCTACCTAAGCATGTCCGCTCTGTTGTGATCAAGTTGTGTCGTTACTATAGACGCTTATGCTGTAAAGTTCTCGATCCAACTGAATTGGTTCAAATGGAAAATGATATTGGAAAAATACTTTGCGATATGGAGAGGATTTTTCCACCATCATTCTTTGACGTAATGGTTCATCTTTCTGTTCACCTTGAGTATGAGGCTAGAATTGGAGGTCCAGTGCATTATCGTTGGATGTATCCAATTGAGAGGTAGTAAATTACATCTGACCACATTTAATTTAAGTAAATTTAAGTAAATTGTACAAAATATGACATGATGTTTTTAATTTATTTTGTGTTTTTTAGGGAAACTCATACACAATATAACATGTTTTGATATCGGCTGTATAACAGAAATATTAGAGTAAATTGTTTAATTAAGTAGGTTCATGGAATTTGATCTTCGTAATTGGTTTTTCTTCAGGTATTTAGCCACATTAAAATCTTATGTGCGAAACAGGAGCAAACCTGAGGGTTCAATATCAGAAGGATATCTAGCTGATGAGTGTTTGTCGTTTTGTTAATTATACTTCGCTGACAATGTCGAGACTATACATAACAAGAAAAGTAGAAACTTTGACGACGGTGGTAAGGAGGACAGTCTACCAATATTTTCTATGCCTGGTCGACCCATTGGTGCTAGAAAAACGGCTTTACTATCTCTAGATCATTTGGCTAAAGCACATTCATATGTGTTGTTCAATTGTAGTGAACTGGAATCCTTTAGAACGTAAGTTTATTTAGTACACATTTTGAGTTTCAGAATTTATATTACATTTTGCACTTTGATTGCATCACCTCTATACACATTGCAGAGAACATCTGAGTATTCTTCGGCGTGAAAATAAGAAAGAACATCAGCATTTGATACAGCGTATGCACAGTAACAAATTCGAAAAATGGTTTGGGAAACATGTAAGAATCACTTGGAATTTCATTAATTTAAAGCCATGAATTTATTAAAAACGTTAGTTCTAAAATTACTCAGTAGCTAGAGATTTATTTAGTGTTATTATTTATCAAAAACTTATTTGTAACCAATTATTCATCTTATATTAAATTATTTTGAACAGGTTCGTAAGCTGCATAAACAAGGTGTAGACGGAATATCAGAAGATCTAAGGCATTTGGCAAATGGCCCATCTGAGTATGTGACAACATATAAGGGATATATCGTTAATGGTTTTCATTTTCAAACCAAACAGACAGAGAAGAAAAGGAAAATGCAGAATAGTGGAGTAATGCTTGAGGCAACAACAAATAGCTTCTCAAGTGTTAGAGATAAAAATCCTATCGTTGGGGTCGTAACATATTACGGGGTTTTAAAAGAAATCATTGAGCTACAGTATGCTGCTGACAAAAAAGTAGTCTTGTTCCGATGTGACTGGATATCAAACGGTTCAAGTCAAAAGGAAGATGAAAATGGGTTTACAATGCTCAATTTTTGTCGATTAAAGGAAGATAAAGAGCCGTTCATACTAGCAAGTCAAGCACAACAAGTGTTTTATGTTAAAGATTGTGTTCACAAAGGATGGAAAGTTATTATCAAGACAAAGCCTAGAGATTCTTATAAAATGGATGCACTAACATCTCTTGATGACGTGGAAACACACCTACAGAGTGAAATAGGTATGGGTCCTCAAATTGATGAAAATGTGAACATTGAGTTGGTTAGAGAGGACATAGATGGGATTGTCGTTGACAATATTACTACAACATATACGGACACAAATGAGGATCATCTTGAAGATGATGCTATCATTGATTAACAAGTAACATGCTGTTTTATAATTACATAGCCAAATCAGTAGATAAATTGTACCAAATTATTACATACAAGTTGGAGTTTGATTAGAGATGATGATCAACTTACAAAATAGAAGAAGATTCTGACTACCGAAAAGAGACGTTGATTCTGACTACCAGAAGAGATGTTGAGAGGTACCAGCTCAACATCTTCTCCTCTTGTTCAATGATTCTTCATTGTTTGAAGATTCAGATGTTACGATATGCCTTTGAATGTAGTCAAAATCATACACAACCATTTCAAATTGATTTTGATCAGAAAAAGTGAAGACGAGTATGTCAAACTGACGTATATCAACATCTTTAACGAAGTTGCTCTATCCATCAGAAAACCAAACGTCCTTACCATCATCTTTCAGCTTGATATTGGCAGTATAACCCGTGGATGTGTTGATGAAGATGTCATCACTCAATTGACCAACAACATATATTGAATTGACCCACTTGATTGGGAGGATCTGCATAAACCAAGTATTTGGGGTAAGTTTTATTTGATATGTATAATATTTGATATTGTACAACTAACTGTATATATATTAACAACACTGTCAATTTGGAAGCTTAAGCATCGTGTTGACTTACCATCGTTGGTTTGGATACATCAACGAACCATTTAATGAATTTTGGAATTCTGTTTCCGGGAACATGCTTTTCACACAGATGAGAATCGAACACCGTGAGTTCAAAACTTTTGTCATCAACCATAGTTATTTGAAGAACATCCCGAACTATAATTTGTAGATCCTTAACAACCTGTTTCCAACCTGTTTTCATTGCTAGATCATGGCCATCCCACATGATTTGAACTTGTGCCTGGTAACCATCGGCAGTGATGACGTAAATCAAATCATTTGGATTATCGTCATAGTGACATTCGACCCACTTTGATGGGAATTTTTGTGAATATAAGTACATATTTATTTATTAAAGTACCTATAAAAGTACCTATAAAATGTATGAATGGACAATAAATGTATGAAATGTATGAATGGACAATAAATGGTTGTTACATAAATGTACTTTAACCGTACCAGGAATCGAGTTGTAACAGCTGTAACATCAACAATGAATGAAGGTAATCGGGATGATGAAGCCATGACTTTGAAGATGTACTATGAAATACCAAAAAAGAAGATTTAACATATATGTAACAATATTTAACCTCATTTAACTGCATGTGTGTTGTAATACATAAATGTATATTAAATAACTGAATGTACAACAATAATTGAACTTTTCAATGAACATTCAATTTGTTAAAGTAATAAATGAATCCCATATATCACCTAGATCTTAGAATCTGACAAAAAAAGTCCTTTTTTCCACCCAAATAGAATCCATTCAACTGTCAGACTTATTTTTTAACTTTAAAAGTGATTGTTCTGTTTTTTTGTCATCAGATGCATGAAGACAATGTTTGTTACTGAATAAAACTAACTATGCTATCGATTTAGCAACTAACAAACTTAACTTATGCTGAATGATGTTATACAGTACTCTAAACCCTAAATGATATTACAATGTTAGTTATACAACCGATAATCAGTTGGAGCAGATATATATGAATAATAGGTCAAAGAATTCAAAGAAAGTCACGAAATATTTGAAAGATACTTACCTTTGCTTTCGGGTCGGATGAATGTGTTAGTTGCGTCAAAAGCGTCGGAGTATAATGCTAACAATAAGGAACTGATATAGTTTATTTATTTAATCTTCTTCTCCGTATTTGTTACATATCAATAAATTAAAATGATTTAAAATATTAAACCTGATTTTGGAATTTAAATCGACATTAAGATTATTTATAATTATACATTATATATTTTTTAATTATTTTTTGATTTACAGATTTATGTTTAATTACAATATAATATGTTCATATTATTATTTTATATAAAATAAAAAAATAAACTGTATTTCAATTTATATTAAGTATATATTGTATATTTATTTATATATTTACGGTTTATCTACTAAAAAAGCACAAAAAACGCTCTATTTTTTCATTCAAACAAAGTCAATCTCTGTGCAAACTGAAGACTACGATCATCAAGCAAATCAATCCTTCATCCTCGGTTGTTCACTGGTAAGTGATACATCACTCATCCTCGTTTGTTCATGGTAATCTCTGTCGTGATTATTCACATTACTTGTTACTTGATTCCTGTGTGTTAAAATCGTAAGGGCTAAAATATTTAGGGCAAATATCTGGTTCGATTAGGTCAATTTTTTTGGTTCAATTAGGGAAACATATTTTGGTTGATTAGGGCTAATAGACATTAAAGACGTACTTATTGATCAGGGCTGACACGATTAGGGCTTTTTTTTATGCTACCATCTTTATGTCTAAAATTTGGTCGATTTTTTTAATGTTGTGATTTCTGTAGAAAATTGCATGCATTGGTATAATAGCCTACATGTGTGAAATTGGGATTATACATTAATACTTTTTGCCATTTAGACAGCTTATAATTCTCTAGAATTCTTATACTATTAAATTTTAACAAAAGGTAGGTTCATTTTTATACATCATGCAATCTATACATGTAGATTAGCTGTTTTACTTACACTTGCTTAATTATCGTGTAACAGTCTTGTACAAGATGCCTAGGCAAAAGAGAATGGCAACACCAAACAAGCAATCACCCAAAACAAAGAAAGTTAAAAACTCTCCAAAACTAACTGATGATCATAAACCCGTTACTCGTAGCAAGATCAAGACTGTGCAAGGTGTGCAAGGGGATTCAACACTAATTGATTTGACTACGACAAATAATTCAGGTGCTGAACAAACAGCTGTTAGTATACCACAAACAACTACAACACAAAACACTCAGAAAAAATAGAAAACACAACACGTTGTTTCAAATGCAAACGATGAGTCTTCTGGCACGCCACATAAACAGGCATTCACAAACAATCCTCTTATGATTATGAAATCAAAAGAAGTTATCCCACCTGTTATCGATACCCAAACCCAACTACCTCAAAAACAGCCCACTGTTATTGAACCAACCACAACACCGAAACCTAACATAGAAACTAACAAATTATCCACTGAAGAGGTGACACTAGCTATTATTTTGCTCATCATTACTAAACCACAACAATCTCAACAGCCCCCAGCCATTAACGAACCAAATCAAGCAAGCAAAAACACCACACAACACAACCAACAATTAGCTACCAATATAAACGATCCATCTTCTATTCCCGAACCAGTCATTGAAGAAATCCCTACACCATCTGTCCCCGAACGACTCGAATCAGAGATCCCTCAATCTATTTCCGAAGCACAAAAACCCAAAACTAAGAAACAGAAGAAAAAACGTGATATGTCAATACCCGATGTATCTACTCCTGATCTCGAACCAGTTCAATCAGAAGTCCATCAACTTGTTAGCGAACAACAAAAAATGACCAAGAAGAAAGCGAATCAACAAACCAAAAATAAACCCAAAAAATAAGTGTTAACAAGTACCAATGTCGATAAAGAAGCAACTGTTATAGACACCAACGCTTCTCAAAAGGTGAGTAAACAACAGGTGATGGGAAAACAACAGGTTGGGGGAAAAAAGCATTAAATGTTCTATCTCACATAGACCCTGCAAGTTCTCCCACGAGTCTTCTTGTGAAGAACAAATTTAATGGTCAAGCTAACATACATTGGGAGACACTATCAAACCTGCAGGTTGATAAACAGTTCGATGTTTAGTTGTCTTCAGCTTGGAAAAATTTTTTTTCCATCAATCGTCCGGTGTACAAGAATTTGATGATGGTGTTCTTCAGCACATACAGGTTCAATGAGCAAATGATGAAAATGCATACGGTGAAAACAGGACCGGTAATGAGCTTCAGCTTAGGTGGCAAATTGTACAACCTTGATTTCAAATAATTTGCAGAGGCTATGAACCTTTATAGCAAAGAGGAAGTGGAGGGTGAAGAATTTGAGAAGGGTTTAACTGAAATGCCAACTAATCTTATCCTTAATGACTTTTGGTCAACTTTTGGAAAAGGGGTGTACGACAAGAATGTTTCTTGCACGAAAATCACTAAACCAACTTATAGGATACTGCATCACCTTATTTCCGAGTCCATATCTCAACGTGGTAGTTGCACCAACCACGTTACCTAGAAGGACATGAAATACATGTATTTCATTGTGAATAACAAGGCGTGCAATATTGTAAAGTGTTTGGCTCAGTATCTTTACAAAAGCCCTGGAAAGAGTGATAGCAGTGATGTTTGTGGTGCGGCATATGTGACGGAGTTGGCTATTGATTTAGGGGCTTATACGGAGGAGCAACTGGCTGGTTTTGAAGTGTTGGCAACGCCTATGCTATTTGATGAGGCGCAATTAAGGAAGTTTTTGATTGTTGAGAAAAATCCACTGTTACATTTTGTGGATCCTGATTTTGTTGACAAAGTTCAAGAATATGCTGGTACAAGGGCATTGCATTCCATTGATTGGAAAGCTGAGGTACGCTCTTTGAAGAAAGACATAATGTGGACAAACAATGCATTGCATTTCTTGATTGGAAAGCTTGGCCACGAATTTGAACTTCCTCCGCATTTGGTAGCTCCGGGACAATCATATCATCAAAACATGTCAACGGACAATGAAAACTTGTCTTCATCCGATCAATCTCGTAAGTAAGACTGCTGTTTAATCCCTTGGGACATGTGAAACTATGATTTCACTAAAACAATGATCTTTTGAATTTGTAATTAATCTATGTGTACTTTCATTATCTGTTGATCAGACCCTTTATGTTTGTTGGGTACGTACAATATTAAGCTCGATTTGTGGTGATGACGGTTTAAGCTAGGTTTATAATATATACAGCTTATATGTTGTTTGACAATTTGCTATTATTGTTTATTTGCAGTTTGAGCAGCTTATATGTTGTGTGATGTTATGTTTAACAGGTTTTTCTTATTATACGAAAATACTTTTAATACCTAATTCTGATTCGCTACATGTGATCTGTAATTCACGTATGAAATTGGTAATCGATCCAACTAACGATAATGTTGGAGGTTAAATTACACAGGATCCATTTATTATGTATTGTAAAACTACATAGTTGGAAAATTGTATGACAATTGGGTTTTGGTTGTTTTAGGTTTAGTAGTCGATGCATAATTAAATTCAACCAAATGACAACTCACTTTGGTACATACCCTTTGGTATTGGTCTCTTGTTGATCATCCGATCCAAAAACATTACAAATTTGGTAGCTAATCCCATTTCCATACAATGGCATACCAAGAGTATACGACTAAATATGTAATTAATTATTTATCTAACAATATGGTACGACAGATTAAATTAAAAAAAATTATACATAACGGAAACAAAAATTGAACAATAGGCAAGGCCACTCCCTATCGTGACTAACCTAATCATCCTCTTAACTTTCGACATCTTAGCCACATTAACACCAATATCCTTTAACTAACTGATAACTAAACACTCTGTAAATTGGCTAAACAATACTACTCGAAATATACAATGTAAAAGCAATACAGCATAAAGTCCAAACAATAAAAAGTGAATGGGACCCACAATTGCTATAACTAAGATTTATACTTCTGTTAAATTGATGGTGAGTCCGGAGAACTAACGAGTGAAACGAAGCCCATATGGTTCAGTACATGTAACTACGGATAACTAGTGGTAATGGAAACATAGAGAGTGGTCTATTTAATACACATCTTCTATTAACACAAGATTTTTTTTAATTATTATTATTAAAAAAAATTTATGTATTATTATTATTAATTACCTTTTTTAATTATCATTATTAATTATTTTTATTATTAATTATTATTATTGGATATTATAGGTTTACGCGCTTCATACAATTTTTTAATATTATAGCCGATCAAAAGATCTTCACCTGCTCCACACTTCCCCATTGATTAACTTGGAAACTGCAAAAAACCTCCGATTGAAGCATCACGAAAACATGTTTTTCTAATTCTCTTTATCAGCATCTATATTATTACTTTACAATTCTCGATCTGCTTTACATTGGTAACGAACTTTATTAATATAAAAAATCTATTCGATTTACTTAGGGTTTATAATCACAGCATATTTTATTCTACACTTTATAATGAACCAATTGATCTCTACTTTAATGGATTTTTTGTTCTTTGTTCGCACACTCATCGATTTTTTGTCAGATTGTAGTTCGTTGTTAATATTATACTTTGGATTCACAACCAAACACATGCAGGGGTTATGCTATGACCTCAATTATGAATTTAACTTCAAATCATATGTTATCTTCACATATTGCATGTCTGTAAATTGTTTCATTATCTGCAAGATTTAACAATCGTCTTACTTAGGGTTTATATGACAAATAATTTTATTCTGAAGTCTGGAGTTAACAAATTCATTTGCATTTTAGTTTCATATTTAAACTTTACAAGTATACAATTATGTATATAACTGAAGTGTTGAGTAAGTTTTCTGCTTCAATTCAAGATTTCAATGTTGAACGTGTGTGTATAGATATATGTGTGTGTATATGAATGTGTATTTATTCTATATTTATGAAATTGTTATAAATCTAGTGTGTGTGTGTGTGTGTGTGTAACTGCTACTGCTTTGAACATAAAGACATATTTTTGTTTTTTACAACATCACAAAATTAAATGATCAGATAGATGTTCTGTATCCTTAATGTTATTTTTTCTTTTGAAATTTGGTGTTGATAAATAGAAATTTATGACAAAAATCTTTGAAAATATAAGGGTTTTTCATGTATTATGTATCTAACATTTGTTTGCTTATATGGATAATTTAGTGAAAGAAAAGATGGCTGCCTCCAATCATAACCAGTCTGATGATAGTTCCGATGTGATGATAATCAGCGAGAATGAGTTTGGTGCAGTTGTGAATAACCCTCAACCAATGCCTGCTAATCAACACGCATTTGTTTTTATGAACATACCTAAAGGGAATGTGTGGGTAAGTTACTTCTATTTTCATACAGAATATATTTGACTCAATATATTTTAACCATTCTTAGATTGCATTCACGAGTGCATCAGACAATGTTATCTATACTATACATGTTTTTCACATAATATTGATGCATTGTTTAACAATTATAATACGAATGTGATTCATCGTCTACCACATGAGCTAGTGCAACTCCCGAAGTTAAATAGCCGGAGAAGGTATGAATGTGCATGCGTTGATGTTGACGACAGAGTTCACATTTGGGGCTTGCTGCAGGAGGGAAACAAAAAAAAACCGAATTTGATGGTTTCATCTGGTTGGCTAAAATTTCTGAATTTGAATGGCTATGATCCCGGTGACGAAGTTTGGTTTGTGTTCAAATGAAGGGAGCGCTGGTTTGAGGTTGTGTGGGATGACATTCATAACTTTGATTAGTCTGTTTGGAAATGGTTTAAATTCTGCAATTTTCAGTTTGTATAGGCAGAATGTGTGAATATTGGTTAAACTAAGATTTTTTGGTGTCTGTATGTGTGTTGGTGGGATCTTTTGAACCTGATGCTTGATGTTAACAAACAGTTGTAAATGTTTGATAATTATGTATGTTGTTTATGGTAGGTTTAATTTATAACCTAAATTGTTTGTAATTGTTAGATAATAAATCTAAATATATACCAATTATGGTAAATTTTCAAACGTACAACACTTTGCCGAATGTAACGTATATAGAATATCTGTCAATAACTCATAGCCGCGCAAACCCCTTAATCTTGTTTATAACATGAAGCATAATCGTCCAGTTAACAAAAAAAAACATGAAACATAATGTTATGTTGAGTACCAATGGGCCAATCAATGGAACACTTATGGTTGTATTTCTAAAATAATCATAATAATATATAATATATAGATAATAATTTGGTAATCGTAGCGTAATATTATAACTTTTGAGATGATTTGCCTTATTTAAGGCGCATCAACTGCCATCACGTATCCTATATAACCAACGCATTTTTCATCGGCGATGACATTCACAACCCTAATAATTCAACTACCTACAACTCAGACACACCACAATCAACCATCGTTTTTCATAATGGAAATACGTTGTGTTTGTGGAAAACTATGCATTATTCGAACATCTTGGACGCAAGCAAACCCTGGGCGAAGGTTCTACTGCTGCCCTAGTAATGTAAGTTTCCAGATTCTCTATTTTGTTTTAATTTTTTAACCTAATTCGTTAACTTTATGCCTTTCCAAATTAATAAAATATTCGATAACTTTAATTATCTAATCCGAATTCAAAAGATTGTGGATTTATTGGATGGGTGGATCCACCCACGTTTAACAAAGCAGGTGAGATAATTCCTGGATTGCACCGAAATAATTACAAGCTGGAAGAAACTATCAAAGAAAAGGATGCTGAATTGCTAATGTTGAAGAAGATTTTCATTGTTAGCTGGATTGCTTTTATTTGTTATTTTTTGTTTCATTATCTGATCCTTTATTTATTCTGGTCTTTCTTGCAAGTTGTCTATGTTTTTGTTTGTTACTTTTGAAGTTGGATCGTTCTGAATTCTATTGAATTATAAGTTCATTCAACAATTGTGTTATTTACTCTGACTGCAATTGTTTGGCCGTTTGTGATCATGTATGATTGTCGCAATATCTCGTCTATATAATAGACCAATAAAGTGACTAATGGTATATGATTCTAAAAACAACTAACCAATTAAATGAATACACAAGTTTGACATTATGTTGAATCCTCTCATCAGTGTAACTACGATAAAGTAAATAAGCAGTTTAAGCTGCATTGTTTATTGTAACAAAAGTTTGACACTTGTTTATGTAACAATACACCTATTGTATGTATCCAGCACTGTAACCCTATATTTTTACACTAGTTGTAATCAAGTAACATAGGCTTGAATCAACTGACTTATAACCCGATGTATTGGTTAGAAGGACCCTTTATTAAACTGTCCTATTTTCTGTACACTTGGCTAAAATGAAAACTATAATTTTTACGACTAAAATAAAGGGTCCTAATAATAAAATTATTAACGGCCATGATAACCTAATTAAATCATTAAAATGACCCTTTATTAAACCATTCTATTTTTTGTACACTTGGCTAAAAATGAAAGCTATAAATTTGATGACTAAGGTAAAGGGTCCAATTAATAAAGGTAATTAATGGCCATGATAACCTAATTATATCATTAAAAGGACCCTTTATTAAACCATCCTATTTTTTGTACACTATGCTAAAAATTAAAGCTATAAATTTTACGACTAAGGTAAAGGGTCCTATTAATAAAGTTAACTAATGACCATGATAACCTAATTATATCATTAACAGGACCCCATTATCAAACTGTCCTATAGATATATTGAATTCACAGCCATGATAATCGGATTATATGAGTTATAGGACCCTTATATTAAAACGTCATATTAATTCGATTTGTAAGTACAGTTTGTTAATAACGCAAGTTATAATTGTGCAACCAAATTTAAGGGTCCTGATATTACAGTTAATTAATGGCCAGGACAACGTAATGATATAAGTAATAGGACCTATACATCTAACGGTCCTATTATATAACGAATTCATGGCCATGATAATACATTTATATGAGTTATTGGACCCTTTTTTTAAACCGTCCTATCAATTCCAATTCTTAGGACCCTTGGTTAAAATTTACAATTAAACTAGCGTGAATAATGGCAATGAAGATATGATGATTTGTTATTTTTTAGGCTATCCGACGAAGGGTACTATCAGGTGGTGTTTAGTACCCTTTTTTTTTGGGGGTCCCAGAAAAAGGATCCCAAAAGGTCATTTTTGTTGTAGTGGGTAAAGTCGATATGAAAAGTATGCAAGTAGTAAGTCGGTCCGAAAGGTCGTCAACCTAAGTCAAAGGTCACTAAGTCAGTATATTGTCCCCAAAAGTTTAGGAGTGAATAAATTAAGTCTTAATTATCATCATCATCATCATCATCATCATCATCATCATCATCATCATCATTATCATACGTAAAAGATAAAGTAAGTTTTCAACAAGAATAGAGATCGAAACAAAAGGCTGACTTTGGACAGCTGCTACGACCTCTATACAAAACGAAAAGATGCGTGGTCAGTGGCCAAGTCTCCGTATGTGAGTCCTTTAACCTCTATCCAATTTTCAGATCCTAACTCGATGTCATTTGACCGTGGCGACGGTTCAAGCGCGAGTAGGTCAGAATTTTCAGCACGTCGTTATAACGGCGTAGTGACTTTCGGAAGGCTATAAATCCTAAATCATATATTGGATTTAGGCGAGGCCTAAACGAAAAGTCATCTACTCGAAACGAACTATCTGAAAATCAATTTTCTAGAAGTCCTAGGAACATTATCAGATCCCAAAAAACAGAAAACATGTGCTCCGGTGGGTTTCTTGGTGCTTGATGCTCATCACGGTTCTCATCCTTGATGCGTGTAAGCTTCAAGTGTACAAATCTTTAATGTTTTAGCATCACTTTGATCAAGTTTAAAATATCAACACACAACTAAGAGTAAAAGCTACCATTCTACAACTTTTGAACATCAAGGTTGCCTCTTTATTGCATAAACACAATAAAGCTTCAACCTTTGTCCTTTTTGAAGGTATTTCGTATGCCCGAGAGACATATTAAATTAACGTGGCTAATATGTTTTAATCCAAGTCGGGTCATACCCAACAACAAGCTTATCGAAACCTTATTCGTATTTAATCTTAGCGATTGGATCGTTGATTAAATACACGACACTTGAACTTTAAGAAAAATGGTTTTCTGAAATACTACTTGATGTGTACATATATATATATATATATATATATATATATATATATATATATATATATATATATATATATATATATATATATATATATATATATAAATTATGGAATAATTTATATAATATGGATTTAATTATTTATAGGTTAAATAATTAATTAATTTATGTTACATTTTATATAAATTGGTTTTATATAATGAAATGTACATAAATATTAATGTGGAAGTTTTATAAAACAAATTTTATAAAATCTAACTTTTATAAAAATAAAAATAAATTTTATAAAACTAATGGGTGGCATGGGGAGTGTAATCTCACATGCTTGATATTCCTTCCTTGGTCAAATAAATCCTACTTCCATATACATGCAAGGGGCTTGACCATTTTAAAATATATTTGCAAATACACATCAAAAGAGAAAGAAAAAAAACTGCACAACTCTCCTTTTTTCTTGCTGTCTGGCCGTGGCCTTTTGGAGGTGAAAGGGAGTTCATAATTTGTTTTTTTAAGCTTTAATCAAGTGTTAATAAATCCTAACTAAAGTACAAAGGTTTGGTATTAAAAGCTTGGGGTATTTCTTGTTTGAGGCTTCAAGTTAGAAGCTCTATTGTTCATCATCTTCATCATCATCTTGCAACTTGGAAAACAACCCTCAACTAGCTTGAGGAGGTATAAATCTTCTCCTCTTGTTCTTATATGTAATCATATATTCAAAACCTGATATTAACATGGAATTTAACTAAAAGACTAAACATATAAACATGAACTTAACATTTGCTTCCGCTTGATTTAACTCTAGACAAAATTGGTTTTGTTATTATGTTAACTATATGAACATGTTGTTATGAACTTGTTGAAATCCATCAATGGTATCTAGAGCCGAAGTCTATAGATTATGCTTCTTATATGCTCTTTAAACCCACTATATTTACATTCCAAGTACATGCATGAAAATGGAATGCAAAAATTTTCGGGTTTGGGAGGGTTGTTTAGGTGGGCCGAAATCTTGGACACCCAAAATGGGTTTTGGGTTGCTCCATTTTGGTCATATTTGTTGTATGTTGTTGTTCACAATCATAGCCATGACCTTGTGTTTGAATGCATGTTTGTTTGGTTGATTTGTTGATCATTCAATATGGTTTGTAATATTATTTATTCTTTTGGTATGTAATATTAATTTTGGTTATGTAATTTATTTTATATTTGGTATGTAAAATAGATTAGGTTGTATTTCCTTTTTTTAGAAAACTATGTATTAGGATGTATTTTGTAAAAAGATGATGATACAAGATGAAGACTTGGAAGAACACAAGAAGAAGCATTTGGATGCAAGATTAAGTGGGAGATTTAAAATCTCATACTTTGTGTTATAACCCCTTAACTCTGGTGGCATTTGTTTTCGGCTAAACAAATGTCTACCAAATTGGCTTGATTGTGAACATATTTTGTTTTGCTTGCATGGTTGTTTATTGTGTTTGTATGTTTGGTTGCTATAAGTAAATCACAATTTAACAACAAGCAAAATTGCAATTTAATTGGTTAAATTAGACATTATTAACGACATGCAAAACGACAATTTAATTGGTTAAATTAAAAGTGGCAAAAGGACATTAATAAATGGTTATTAAGAATGCTAAATGGATTATAATAATTGGTTATTAAAACACATATAAAGTGGTTTATATCAATGTAATAAAATTGGCTTTATTACATAACATGAAAAATGGATTTTCAAATAAACCATACACTAAATGCATGTTGGTATATGGCATAAATGTTTTCTTAAACTAGAAATTATGAAAACCTAAAATCCCTAAATTAATAAGGTAAACAAGTTAAACGTCATCCTTATTGTGTGACACTTAGGCATATTAGGGAACTCATGATGGGATAAAGGTCACCTAACCATTATGAGCAAACTAATATGATTAAGGTGAATTTCACACACTTGTGGGATAAAGATCACATAACCACTTGTATGTTGAATTTACACATTTACACAAGTAGGACGACTTGATTCGGGAATCATGAACTTAGGCACCGAAGCATGAGGAACAAATAGGCGTTGATGGGATAAATATCCCTTGCAAAAGGATTGCATGATCCCATAACTTAGAAGTTGCAAAAGGATTGCAATTGTCATATAATGACTACCTAGCTAAATCAAATGACGGGATAAAGGTCACCTAACCGAAATTTGGTTTACCGTTGGATTCTAAAATTTAATAAATATCAATTGGATTAAAAGGGTATTGATTGTTAAATTAAAATTGATACTTAAACAACTTTGTTAAATTTTGTAGATGGCCGCCAATAACAACAACATTCCAAACGCACCAATCAACTTTAACAACATATCATTGAGGTCAATCCTCGAAAAGGAAAAACTCAACCATACGAACTTCATGAATTGGTTTCGCAATCTAAGAATTGTCCTCAAACTAGAGGATATGGCGTATGTGTTGGAAGACCCCATTCCCGATCAACCGGACGAGGATGATACGGAAGGCATGGCTTATTGGGAGAAATATTGCACCGATTCGGTGCAAGTTTCTTGCCTCATGCTTGGGACTATGATACCAGAACTCCAAAATGATTTCGAGCATCATAGTGCATATGACATGATCACACAATTGAAGGAGATGTTCCTTCAACAAGCTCATGTCGAGCGCTTCGAAACGGTTCGAGCGCTTTATGCATGTCGGATGGACGACTCCCAATCCGTTTCATCTTAAGTCCTTAAGATGAAAAGCCTAATTGATCGAGCGAACCGTCTAAACTGCAACGTGTCTAATGAATTAGCCATGGACCTTATCCTTAATTCTTTGTCAAAGAGGTTTGACACATTTGTAATGAATTACAACATGAATGGATGGGGTAAGAGCATTGGTGAATTACATGCCATGCTTAATACGGTCGAAGCGAGCATGGGTAAAAGGGCTTCACCCATGTTTATGATCAATGAAGGCGGGTCCAAAAACAATAACACTTCTAAGCCAAAGACGGCTAAGAGGAAAGGACCCACCTACCCAGGCAAGGGCAAGGGAAAGGGGAAGATGGTTACCCCAACCGACAATAACAAGAAGCAAAAGGTTGCCGATAAAGGTAACCCCAAGGAAGATCCGTGCTTTGGTTGTGGTGAAATGGGTCACTGGAAACGCAACTGCCCGGTCTACCTAAAGGAGTTGAAAGAAAAGAGGGATGCAGGGAAAACTTCAGGTAATGTATATATGGTATACATTGAGCTTAGTATTACTTCTTCTAATACATGGGTATTAGACACAGGATGTGGAACTTGCACTTGCAATTCTATGCAGGGGTTCAAAAGAGGTAGACAAGAAGCGAGAACATCAAGTCTCTTCATAGGAAATGGAGCTAAGGTGCAAGTAGTAGCTCAAGGAGACTTTATTATGAAGTTTCCAAGTGGTTTGGAGCTTATTTTGAAAATTTTTTTGTATGCACCAGATTTATCTCGAAACATTATTTCTGTATGCCGTTTGAAACAATGTGGTTTTAATCTTAATTTCATTAATGATGATATCCATGTTTCTTTAGATAATGTGTTCTATTTCAAGGCTTCACCTTTGAATGGTATTTATGAATTGGTTCATAATGACACATCATACAATAGCTCAATATACCATGCAAACACCAAGAAACTCAAAAGGGATTTGAGTGATTCCTACTTATGGCATTGTCGCCTTGGTTACATAAACAAGAATCGAATGCATACACTTCAAAAGAATGGACTTTTGAAATCAAATGAACTAGACTCTTTTGATGTATGTGAATCTTGTTTACAAGGCAAAATGACTAAAGCACCTTTCAAAGGGACCTATGAAAGGGCTAAGGACTTATTGGGATTAATACATTCGGATGTATGTGGACCCTTTAAGCCCATAACTAGGAATGGTGAAAGATACTTCATTACTTTCATTGATGACTTCAGTCGCTTCGGATATGTCTACTTGTTAAGACATAAGGACGAAACTTTTGAGGCAATCAAAGAGTATCAAAATGAAGTACAAAATCAACTCAACAAGACAACCAAGGTACTTCGTACCGATAGAGGAGGTGAATACCAAAGCGATACTTTCTAAGATCGTCTTAAAGGTTGTGGGATTATCTCGCAACTCACTCCTCCTGGAACACTCCAACTAAATGGAGTTTCCAAAAGGAGGAACCGAACCCTAATGGATATGGTTCGATCTATGATGTCAAGAAGCTCGTTACCTCTATCATTTTGGGGTTATTGTCTATGCTCCGCGGCTCGTATTTTAAATATGGCCCCAACCAAGAAAGTGGAACGAACTCCTCATGAGATGTGGTTTGGAAAACCTCCATCTCTATCATACTTAAAGGTATGGGGATGTGAAGCTTATCCTAAGCGTTACGTCCCTAATAAGTTGAATGCTCGATCCACGAAGTGTATCTTCATAGGATATCCCAAGGATGATATGGGATACTATTTCTATGATCCAACTGAGCAAAATGTATTTGTTGCTCGAAAGGCTGAATTCCTTGAAACTAAGTTCCTAATGGAAGGAAATAGTAAGAGGAAGATAGATCTTGAAGAGTTTCAAAATCAAGTAGATGATACACAATTGGTTGACACTAGCACTCAACATGAAAATATTGAGAGTGATCAAATGGATGATCAAAATACACAAGACGTTCGCAGATCTGGTAGGATTAGTAATCCTCCTAAGAGATATTGGTTTCTCATGGATGGTTGCTATGTGGTTGATTTGGATGAACCAACAAACTACCAAGATGCTTTATCAAGGATTGATAAGGATAAATGGCAGGAAGCCATGAATGCTGAGATTAATCCATGTATGACAACCAAGTTTGGGAACTTGTTGCACAACTTACTGGCTCAAGGCTAGTTGATTGTAAATGGCTTTTCAAAATGAAAATTGACATACATGGAAACTTGGATACATATAAAGTTAGACTTGTAGCAAAAGGTTTCACTCAAACTCAAGGGGTTGACTATGATGAAACTTTTTCGCTTGTGGCAATGCTAAAGTCTATTAGGATATTACTTGCCATTGCTGCTCATTATGATTATGAAATATGGCAAATGGATGTCAAGACCGCTTTCCTAAATGGACATCTTGAGGAAGATGTCTATATGGTTCAGCCTGAAGGTTTTGTTGATCCGAAATACCCTAAAAAGGTATACAAGTTAAAGAAGTCAATCTATGGATTAAACAAGCATCTAGAATGTGGAATCATCGTTTTAATGAGGAGGCCAAGAAATTTGGCTTCATTAAAAATGGTGATGAAGCTTGTATATACAAGAAAGCTAGTGGGAGCACAATCATGTTCCTTGTACTATATGTGGATGATATATTGTTATTTGGAAATGATATTCCCGCAATGCAAGGTGTTAAAACTTTGCTAAGTAAATGCTTCTCCATTAAGGATCTTGGAGAAGCACAATACGTTTTGGGGATTGGGATCTACAGGGATAGATCCAAGAAACTGATAGGTTTGAATCAAAGTGCATACATTGAAAAGATCTTGAAAAGGTTCAAGATGGACAACTCTAAGAAAGGTTTGGTAACTATTCAAAGAGGAACGCTTCTCAGTTCATCTCAGTGCCCTACCACGAAAGATGAATAAGAGAGAATGAAAAAGGTCCCATACACATCTACTATTGGGTCAATCATGTATGCAATGATATGCACTAGACCGGATGTGTCATGCGCTCTAAGCTAGACAAGTAGATACCAGAATAACCTAGGAAACAGTCATTGGATTGCGGTTAAAAGTATATTGAAATACCTTAGGAGGACTAAGGATATGTTTCTAATATATGGGTCTGGTGAGGAGGAACTCCCTGTAAAAGGTTACGTGGACGTGAGTTTCCAAATTGATCGAGATTATTCTCGGTCACAGTTCGGTTATGTCTTCACGTTAAATGGAGGTGCGGTCTCTTGGAAGAGTTCAAAACAGGATGTTGTTGCATTATCCACTACAGAGTCGGAGTACATTACCGTCTCATTGGCAACTCAGGAAGCTGCATGGATGAAGAAATTCATCGACGACTTAGGAGTAGTCCCTTCCATTCAGGACCCTCTTGAGATCTTTTGTGACAACGAGGGTGCGATTGCTCAAATCAAGGAACCTCGTGCTCACCAAAAGACCCGTCACATTGAGTGGAGATTCAACTACATAAGGGATGAAGTTGAAAAGGGAAAGATATGTATTCACAAAGTTGACACAGATCTTAATATATCAGATCCTCTCACGAAGCTCTTACATGGATCAAAACATGCAGGATATGTTTGTGCATTAGGGCTTCGATATTCTAGTGATTGGTCATGATTTGTTTTAAGTATTGTAACGGAACGAAATTGTTCAAACTCATTAATACAATTATGGTATTAATTTATTTTGAGTCAAGTTCCTATTTTGCATATTTTATCCATGAATAAGAAATTATTCTAAATTCCGTAGTCGATCACATTTGTGGGAACAAGTGTGAGGTTTAGACTATTATGAACTTGGATTGGTATACATTCACGGGATGAATGTGGGGCAAGGTTGCAACCAAGGTTCATAGATATTTGTGGGATACAAATATTGGAAGACCCGCCCTCAAGATTTACTAAATGGAGATTTTGTGATTGATCACATGTAATCTTGAGTAAAGGCGAATATCATTATATCCTCTGACCTGAGATACATATTGGGTTCGGATATTTACCAGGTATTGTGCCTTGATTCTTTCCTTCGCTATTCTGAAATATGGTAGTTCATAAGGAAGAGCTCGGGCATAATGCAAGGTATATAATTAGGACGTATGTAGTGAAGATGGAATTTGTCCCTCTTATTCATTGAGAGTCAGATGTCTAAGGCCTGATAAAGTTAAATCTAGAAGAGAGTGATCACTCTGTGTCTCTTGGATTTAACATGGCATCTAGAACAAAAGGAAATAATGAAAGATTCACCTATTCATATTCGAGACGAAAACTCGAAAAGGATGATGTTATTGAATGGCACAAAGTCATAACATATTGGGGGTGATGGACGTTCGTTAGGTGGTATCCATCACTTGCATTAATTTCTTATGTTTCTCGTGCAAGTGGGAGATTGAAGGTATTTCGTATGCCCGAGAGACATATTAAATTAACGTGGCTAATATGTTTTGATCCAAGTCGGGTCATACCCAATAACAAGCTTACCGAAACCTTATTCGTATTTAATCTTAGCGATTGGATCGTTGATTAAATAAACGACACTTGAACTTTAAGAAAAATGGTTTTCTGAAATACTACTTAATGTGTACATATATATATAAATTGTGGAATAATTTATATAATATGGATTTAATTATTTATTGGTTAAATAATTAATTAATTTATGTTACATTTTATATAAATTGGTTTTATTTAATGAAATGTACATAAATATTAATGTGGAAGTTTTATAAAACAAATTTTATAAAATCTAACTTTTATAAAAATAAAAATAAATTTTATAAAACTAATGGGTGGCATGGGGAGTGTAATCTCACATGCTAGAGATTCCTTCCTTGGTCAAATAAATCCCACTTCCATATACATGCAAGGGGCTTGACCATTTTAAAATATACTTGCAAATACACATTAAAAGAGAAAAAAAAAACTGCACAACTCTCCTTTTTTCTTGCTGTCTGGCCGTGGCCTTTTGGAGGTGAAAGGGAGTTCATAATTTGTTTTTTTAAGCTCTAATCAAGTGTTAATAAATCCTAACTAAAGTACAAAGGTTTGGTATTAAAAGCTTGGGGTATTACTTGCTTGAGGCTTCAAGTTAGAAGCTCTATTGTTCATCATCTTCATCATCATCTTGCAACTTGAAAAACAACCCTCAACTAGCTTGAGGAGGTATAAATCTTCTCCTCTTGTTCTTATATGTAAGCATATATTCAAGACTTGATATTAACATGGAATTTAACTAAAAGGCTAAACATATAAACATGAACTTAACATTTGCTTCCGCTTGATTTAACTCTAGACAAAATTGGTTTTGTTATTATGTTAACTATATGAACATGTTGTTATGAACTTGTTGAATTCCATTACTTTTTACACAAGTTTTATGCATCTTCATCATATGAGATGATGAAGACTTGATCTTTATCATCACAACAATCACAAAAAAGTTTCAAGTAAGTGAGATCTACAATGATAACTTAGATCTCAAGTATTAAGAAAATCCTAAGCTAGAAAGCTTGGATCTTTACAAGATTAATGAGACCATAACCTAAAAAGCTAAGATCTAAAGAAAGTAATGCGACCATAAGCTAAAAAGCTAAGATCTTTAACAAAATAATGAAACCGTAAGCTAAAAGGCTTGAATCTTTAATGTTCTTGAAGATCCTTAAAGCAAAAGGCTAGATCTTCAAGCTACATGAAGATCATAAACACAAGTTTTGATCTTTTTAACAAAATAAAAGAATTATAAGCTAGAAAACCTAGATCCAACAAAAGTAATGAAGATTCAAAGCTAGAAAGCTTGAATCTTTCATGTTCTTGAAGGATTCAAACCAAAGTTTGAATCTATAAGATATAACAAGATCAAAAAGCTAAAAAGCTAGATCCTTGCATGATGATGATGATGATGTCGACAATGAGAAGAGAGGAAGAAGAAGAAGAAGAAGAAGAAGAAGAAGAAGAAGAAGAAGAAGAAGAAGAAGAAGAAGAAGAAGAAAATTTAATACTTACACTTTTTAGAATGAGAAAGACTGGAGAGAGAATTAGATAGTAAGTGTGTGTAAAATGTGAATGAGATTAAGTGTGAAATGGGTGAGATTTGTGGTGGTGGGGAGGCCCTTTGGCCGTGGGTTTAGGGGGAGACAAGGGGGGACAACTTTTACTTTTTGGTTAATGGTGGTCTAAAGTTGGTGCTTATGTTGGGATCCCATGCAACAATTGTGATTATGGTTAACAAAAATGCTAGTATGTTCCCTCTAATAAATGGATATTTGTCTACATTTATATGGGTCATAAACTTATTAAAATTGGGCTAATTAAATAGTCCATTAACTAGAGTAGGGTGGGTTAAAGTCCAACAAGGTAGAAAGTCCAACAAGACTAACTAGTGAGCATAAGTAAATTACTAAGCGTAATTAAGTAACCAGAAGCCCAAGTAATTGTTATTAGAAAATAACAATTAGGTTTCGTAGTCGTAATATTCCAATTACGACAAAAGTTAAACGTGTACCAAAAAACATAGCTCGTTCTCAATGTCAAGTGACACTAACGGTCGTAAAAGTATTCGAGGATCAAGTTAAGTAGCTAAGTACTTAATGGCACGTTGTATGGTATGAACGAAAGTAATTAATCATGAAATAAGATCTCAGAATATAAACCAACACAATACGCACAAATACGCAGTTTCACAGAAAGTAACAAGCACAAAAGTAAGTCGAAAAATTCGGGTCGTTACAATCTTTTATTTCAACTTTTAAATTTATAAAACTTTTATCTTACTTTTAACACCCTAACGAGCAACAAAACCCGATCAGATGTAGTATTTTAGGTTATCGTCCCAAGAGAGCGTAGATGCGTTATAAGTTGTTTTATTCTATAGTCTAACTTTTATTGAAGAATTAGAAATATATATTTATGTTTTTGGTTGTTTTTTAGGTTTTGAATATTATCTCTTAGGAAAGAGACAATTGAAGGTATGTTCTTAATGAATTGAATAACGAAATAATAAATACAAGAAATAAAGATTAAAATAAACAATTATAAATAAAAGCAGTTACAAGGACAAATAACTTGTACGAAAATCATATTAGCAAGTTTCATAACTTATATTAACACATGGCAAAATAATAATCATAGACCAATTATTATCCCTAATTAGGTTAAGCTAAGTGTTGCATATTATTCAATAGGCAGGACTTAAAGCGTATGCTAGTGTGCATAAATAACATCTCAATTCTTCATGTTTAATTCAATTACATGATACGTATTAATCTTGTGATGAGGATCAACATGCAAATCGACTGACAAATTATATAAGCTATTAAACACCAAGTAGATCAACTCAAGTTATTAGCTTAAAGTCAATTACTACTAAGTTTTCATGCAATCATTAATTAAACAAATCCAAACAAAGGATCCTCGATTAAGCCTAACAATATTAAACTCTATTATATAAGCGTATTTCAAATTAAACAAGTTAATTACTATTATGCTGTTTAACCTAGTTGCATGCAATTCAATTTAACAAGTTTGATGGACTAGGTCTAAACAAGTAGCATGAATCGAATAATAGATCATCGGATTAAGTATTAATCAATCCTAAAATCATGTTAAATAGATCATCGGATTAAGTATTAATCAATCCTAAAATCATGTTATCTAATTATTAAGCATGACAAACAAATATATTAAAGCATAACAAATTCAAAACAGTTCAAATATCATTACAGAAACTCAAACATACAGATCTGGAAAAGAACCAGAAACTGTACGGATATAAGCACTAAGCCGGCGACTTTGTACCAGTAAAGCCGGCGACTTGGAATGGTGAAGCCGGTGGCTTCATCTGATTCCCCGACGAAGTTTAGTTTTCATCTACGTAACCACTACGAATGTTTAGTTCATAATGGTAAAGTAAGTAAAACTGAATAAACGATAAAATAAGGATAGAGTCATACCTTAAAAAGGTAGATAAAAGAAACTTGGATTAAAAACTTGAATAATCTTGATTACAATAAAAATAAACCTAATCTAAGGGTTTTAGAGAAAACCCTAAAGAAAAATGAAACAGGTGGCCAAGCCGGCGGCTTCAGTGGGAATTCGGCAGCTTCCTTGGGTCGGTGACTCCTTCTGTAAGTTTAACTTGATTTGCAAGCACAAAACACGTAACCGTCCTAGCTAAGCCGGTGGTTTTGGTGACAACCCGGCGGCTTCAAAGATCCTGTAATCTTTTTGATTTCGTTTCCATTTTTACTTGAACTTGGTAGGCAAGTTGAGAAACCGTGTAACTTAGGTCGACGGCTTCAGTGTGAAGCCTGCGGCTTTAATTGAATTTTACTTGTTCAACAAGTTCATCACATTCTACGAGCAATTTTGGAACATTCTGACATATTCAACTCCAAGGCGGTGGCTTACTTGTAACCAGGGCGGCGGCTTCATAGCCTTTTCTGTAATTTTCCTTGTTTTTATCCTGTTTAATACATAACTTTATTAAAATTATTAGAATTACCTTTTTCCCTATTTTATCCATTTTAGTGAGTTTTAGGATTAAAAGGACTTTAAAATGCTAAGATAACTCCTTAAAATGTTATCAAAAAACTGTATAATATAGGAGTTATCAGCTGCCAAGAAGAAGAAGAAGAAGAAAATCAATTATCACATAAGTCTCACTAGTGAACCAAAAGAAATTCACAACATGCTTCTTAGTCGCAGACAGTTCAAGAAAGAACAGCGAAAAATAGAAGCCAATTTTGTTGTGAAATATGATAAGAAGAAGGCAAAGTTGTATGCTGGGAGAGCTAAAAGAATAAGAAATATCACTTCTGAAGAATTTCAAGAGTATGAAGTCTGATAGATCCATAAAAGAATAATCAGCAGTATTCCAGCAGTGGTTAGCTTCTGGAATGAAAACCAACAAATTTGCTCAATCAGCAATTCCTAAACAGTCAGCAGCAGTAGAACCAGTAGAGGTAGTTCAACCCTCTGCTGGTAATGAAGAAGTACCAGTAGAGACTAATCAGTCTACTACTGAAGGGGAGCAACTTGTTTCAACTCCCCTCTTAGCCACACAAGAACCAGTGTTAACACAAGAACCATCACCTGAACCCATGCCTATTAATAAACAAAGGGTGAAACCTGCTTCTAGGGATAACCAGCCCCTAAGAAAAGAACCCTTATTTGAGGCAGGTGATGAAAGTACTGAGCCAAGTGTTTAACTAGCTGATATCACTAAGTCAGTTGGTACTCAAGACACAACAAGGAGTGCTGTGAATGAAGACCCGGTCAATAGTGTGTTGCTGGGTAATCGAAATGTTGAAGACCCAGCAAAGGAGGATGAGTTGGGTGCTACTAAAGAAGATTACTCCTACTGATGATTCAGTTATTTAGATCTTGAACAGTACTGCAATTTGATGAGTACTGATGAAAGTAGATAGCTTATCACAACAGCACGTTCCCTCAATATCACTATGAAAGAATATACGCCGAGTGGTCAATTGGAACATCAAGTGAGGGATGATGCTGAGTATCTTGAAAGGATAAGGCTCAGGGAATAAGAGGAAAGAATGGCTGCAGATAAGCTTCAAGCTGAAAAATCACACAAATTAGCAAAAGCCATTGCTAAAGCACACGATAAGGTCTTTGATAAAATTGAAGTTGCTGAGTAGGCACCCAAAGTTGACCCAAAAGTGGTTGCCCGTACACAAGTCTTGACAGAAAGAACTCTTAGAAGAAAATATGCTCATGTAATGACACGAAGACAAAATGCTGGTAAAATCATCAAGTGTCATAGAGGATCTAAGAGAACTTTCAGTATCAACAGAGATAATAGAGTTCATAAATAGATAGATCTGAGACATTTAAGATTATTTGGTTTAACTGAATGGATGGAAATGCTTCAGTATTTTGTTGGCAAAGGAGAAAGTCATTTTAGGGACATGGTGGTCCAAGAACTTCAAGATTTATTTAATAAAGCTACCAAGTATGACAATGCACCATTAGTGAATGTGAAAGCTGAACTGTCCAAGAAGAAGAAGAAATCTGGTGGTGTCCATTCGAACGTGACCACATCATTCTACTGATCAAATCCCTCAGACCTGAAGACCTACTTGAATTATTCTCTGAAGCTTGGAAAGTCAAGTAGGAGGAGCTATATGAAGAAGAAATAGAAAAGGAGAAAGATAAAGATAGATAGCCTACCGCTCCTTTAATTATCGTTTGTATTATTTCATTTTCATTGTACTTAACTGTAATCAATATATAATGAATGTGAAATGAGTTAGTCTTCAAAATCATATCAATTTATAAGATATAGATAATTCAGCAAAAGATCCCAGAAAATAAACCTCAAATGGACATTTACACTACTTTTTTAAGTCATTTAATGCTGGGCCTTAGTGTTTTCTTTATGAGACATAGGTTTTGTCATCATCAAATATGGGGAGATTGTTGAGCCCTCAAAATGGTTAATGATTTGGTTATGACAAAACATCATTATGAACACTAACTGTTATGTGCGGCCAGCATAGGTTTATTTATGTTTAGATTGCATTTGTTGCTGTGTCAAGTGTCTCAATATGCTACCTGGACAATCAGCACAAGATAGGCAGTATTCTTCAACCGGCACAGGATGTGTGCCCAACAAATAAAAAATATCAAGTAAATCAGTTGAAGAACCAGCATAGCTGGTAGCAACATATCACACTTAGACAATTTTGCTCCATTACAAGTATAATAGTTTCTAGAGTTATCTACATCAGTTGTACTATTCAACAGAAGTCGAAGACAATTTGAACAGAAAATACGTGTCGTTGGCTGACACGTGACCTTACAATACCACGTGGGAAGGCAGAAGTTTAATGCATGTGCAGACATGAGTTATTACTTTATCAACACCTAGGGAACCCAACATTTTATTTTTTTATTTAAATAGTATGTCCAAACCAATTTAGGGTGTTCCTGCAAATATCTAACCAAAGAGGAAATAAAGAGAGCACGCTCTCTGATGATGTTATCGACACAAGTACAGACATCCTATGTACCAGTGGACAATAGATCTATTACCTTGTTAATAGGACTCCTATAAATAGATAACTCCACTATTGTAATATTTAGTGGTGTGGGTTTAATTAAATAGAGTCCAAACTTTGTAAAAGCTTAAGATATCCTCTCGAGCTATTTTAGGTGTAATCTATATCAACCACTATTTATCGCCTTAGAATAGTTGTGATTCTTTGAGATTTATATCAATAAAAGAATAAGTTGAAAATTACCCTTAACTCTTATTTAATTATTCATTTGAATACACTTAACTGTTGCATAATATGTTTAAACAAAAAGAGAGTTTATTCATCCCCCTCTACAATACTCATGTTGTTATTTCGGGACCAACAGTAGACACATCAGGCATAACAGTAGGGGTACTTAAAGAAATTGAGGGCTTTATCAACTTAAGTTTTGAATTGCTTTTATTTTTGAGAATATCCCTTTTAATCTTTAGTTCTTTTAGAGACATATAAAAGTCAATAGTGGGATCAGTAACTTCATAGAGTGAGATGCTGGTCTCACTAGACTTAGTAGCTTTTGCTTCAGTCTCCAAGATTTCTTTCATGAACGGTGGTGGGGTCTGATTAGGTCTCACACATTTATTTATTAAGAACTTTTTACCCTTAACTATCTTATCAAATGTGTTTGGTAAGATAGTTTCAGGATCTGTGTTAAGAATAGGGTCCTTTAATGCAATCTCTGCTTGAGCAACAGCAGCAGCATAGTCACCAGCAAAGAAAGCTTCTACTTGGGCAGAAATTTCCTCATTGACACACTTTGCTGTATATTGAGCATATGTACACCAAGAAGTTACAACCTTTTTTAGGTAAGCCTGCTAGATTTTGACTCCTGCTGCGTCAATGTGAATAGCTTTAAGGGCAAAATTTTGATTTTCAAGATTTGCAAAAGTGTCAAATTCATCAGTATTTCCTCAAAGGTTTTCATTTAAAATTTTAATTTTATTTTTAAAATTTTCTTCACTTTTGTTGCCTCTACAGAAATCAATTCTCAGATACTTAAACATTTCAGCTTGTTCATCATTTGTATAGTTCCAAAAGTTTTCTACATGATACAACATTTCATATTTCCATTGAGGAGAGTCCATTTTTGTAATTTGCTTCCCTCATGTTAGCCATAAATGTACTATCATTATATTCCTCATCAACTTCATTGGCCATCAAACACAACTTTCAACTAAATGAGTGACCAGCACAATTCTCTTCACTATCACTCTCTGAAGATGAAGATGATGAACTGGTGTTATCCCAATCATGATGTTCATCCACTAAAACCTTTTCTTATTTATTTTCCTTCTTCTCAGCTTTGACATTTTCTTTGACATGGGCCTTCATTACTTTGTACTTGTACTTGTACTTATCAGCATTAGAGAATGAGTTTGCATGTGTGGATGGTTTTCTGAACATGCACTCAGATGCAAAGTGTCCTACATTCCCACAATTATAGCATTCAGATTTTGGGCCAGAATCTGATTTGCTAGAGTAACTAGAACTTGTCATTTTTCTTATTCAGTGTGGCTTGCTGGTTTTGCTTTTATTACATTTCTTGAAACGTCTAACCAGTAGAGCCATACCTTCAACAAATCCTTCCACATCTTCACCATCACTACTTTCTACTCATTCAATCACACTCACTTCACTCTCCTCTGTTGTCTCCTTTTCAATTAGTAGCTTTGAACCAGCAAATGAGGCAGAAACAAGAGCGTCATCTTCTGGTTTAGATGATTTTGCTGATGTACTAGGAGCAGACTTAAAATTTTCTCTAAGGTTCAATGCAAGTTTTGCTACTGCCTTCTCATAGTTCTAAAGAGTACCATAAAGGGATGACATATCAAAGTTTTTCAAGATCTGAGTTGTCCTTAGAGGGACTGTAACAGGTTTTCACTTAGAAGGTAATGAGTCAATGAATTTGTTGACATGTTCAAAGTCAATCTAAGTGACTTTTACACAGTCCAGGTCAGTTATTAGAGAATTAAATCTGATAAAGGTTTCTTTCAAAGTCTTAATCTTGTAAGCGAAGAATAACTCATATTCACGTTTTAAGGCAATGATTTTGTTTACTGATATTCACATTTTAAGGCAATGATCTTGTTTTGTCTGACCTCATCCTTACCATCATAAGTTAGGTCATGATAGTCTAAAACAGCTTTTGAAATTGGCTTCTTCTTAATCATTTTTAAAACATGATTAGGTAAAGAAATAGCTATGATAGTTTTGATTTTGGGGTCAATGCCAGTTCTTCTTTTATCCTCGTGCTACCTTCTATGAGGCGGAAGAACAACCTCTCAAGCTTCAGTGCCTGAAGTGTCCTCAGTAGTAGGAATAGGGTCAAGAGTTTTAGTGGGGATGAAAGAGCCATTGTTTGCAATGATAGGCATGAGAGTGTCAATAGACTCAAGGTGGAACATCAACCTATCTCTCCAAGTTTCATATTCATCTTCATCAAACTTAGGTGGTCTATTGGTAGAGCCATTTTCGATATAAGATGAGTTGTTATAAGTGGCCATTATAGAAATTCAGATCGAAGATATTGTTTATGAAAACAAATGCTCTAATACGAGTTGTTGGTCCTGATTAAACAACATCAAGTATTGTAGAGGGGGGGGGGGGGTGAATATAATTCTTTTTCCAATTAAAAAGGTTTAACAATTAAGTAAATAATTAAGCAAATATTTAAATCAAAGTAAACGTAATTTCAACTTTATTCTTTTATTGATATAATCTCAAAGAATCACTATTATCTTATAGCAGAAGGATCAATCCTTAATTCATGAGTTACTTAATTAAGGATTGAGTGCAATGATATTTAGATGGAGAATGGGATGTTTGATGATTATTTTGGGCCCCGATGATCATCTTTCACTTTATCAATCAAGTGATCAACCACCCCGACCCAGTCTTGATTGTTAATTAGCATGATTCACCTTAACACAATGTAAAAGTTCCTTGGGCAAGATCACAAGAGAAAATTACAAAGGTCTGGGAAAATGGCAGAGAATCAACAACCTATAAATGAGAGGCCAAGCTCTCTATTTATAGTATTCAAAATATTCGTGGTATGCGGATCGTCTAACTATCCGCGATGACTTAGTGAAGTGACTCGCAGTCTTTTATTAACGCGCCATAATCCGCATTCATCGGGTATGCCAAGCCTTTTGAATATACTCCGCACAACTTCTGTTTTTAACCTTTAGCAAACAAAATATACATATACAATGCTATGTATATGATCAAGTCCCCCAAGTTTATTATGATACATTTCGCGTAGTAAATGCATCATGATAAACTCTAAAAAATAATATATGCGATTTTAAAAATATACTTGTAGCAAGTGTGAATAATTTTCCACCATTAATTTGTTACCGTTGATTTTCACAATGACAACGCGTAATAACAACAGTAACTCTGAAAAAGCCATCAAATCAGAAAACGCTGTAACGGCTATATAATTACTGTTAACGCGTTGCGGTAATTTTAGCCGTTAAAAATTAATCATTACCTTTACAATTTCCTTGCCCGGATTTTAATTATAAATAGCCAAGCAACTCGCGTTAACAACTTTATGCTTTCACCTTCAATTTCTTTATCAATCAAAGTTTACCGAAATCCACAGTCGTCATTTGCAACTTAGCGATTCACACTTTGCTTTTTTCAAATTCATTACCAGATCTATTCTCGTAATCATAAATGGCATCTTCATCGTCTGCTAACACACCTAATGCCTTTATTTCATATATGACGGAGGCGAAAATCGAAACCCTAAAAAAGCATTATCCACTTCTTGCGCAATTCTCTCCTACCGCGCCGTCGGTGGAGGATAGGGCGAACGCCCCTCCTAAAAATATGATCACGATTTATGAGGCCGCAATTTCTCACGAAAATTTACGGCTGCCACTCACACCTTTCTTTCACAGCGTATGCGAGTATTACAAGGTTGCGATTGCTCAATTGCATCCGAATGTTGTCAATAAAAATGTGCTTTTTGAGATGTATTGCAGATCTCTCAATAAACAACCATTACTTAACGTCTTTCGCGCTTTCAACAGTCTTACGCCACATGATGCGGGGTGGTATTCATTCCGCGGTCGCCTTGGCGTGATGACTTCTCCTAAAGATTCAATCGGGAACTAGCGCAGTTCATTTTTCTTTATCAACAACACTGCCCACATCGACAACAACATACCAAAAACCTGGTGTACCGAGATGGACACCAACGCAAACGGTAAGGTTACCCCAGATGACCTGGAACAGGATATCCTCAACGCAATCAAGAATGTTGGCTTGATTATGCGGGCCTACTCCAACGTGCCGCTTTATATCGGCGGGGTTTCCATATATTGGCTATGGGGCGATCACAACGCGCTATTAATCGATGAAGCAAATAATGGTATATCGCTTATACTTTTTGTTTCTACAAAAATGCATTTTATGTTATCCTATGTTTGTAAAACTTTTTGCGGTATAATTTTGCAGAGATTGACCTTGAGCAGTTTATGAGGACAGTGGACGTTAATGAGATTAGACCCGCGCGCCGCGCATAAGATGGCGATGGCGAAATCATTCCCATTGACGAACCAATTCTTAACACGTTTACTATTCCCAGTGGTGAAGACCGCGGGAAACGTAAAGCGACAACGGAGGGGGCTACCACGCCTCGTAAAAAATGCCTTCGCTCTCTAGCCGAGCAAGTAGCAAGTAAGTAATTTTCATTCCGCATAACTAAGTACATTACGCCAACATTATTACCGCATTAATTTGTTTTATTTTCTTATTTGCTTTTAGTTGGGCTTTCAGATTCTTCAGGGGAGCCAGAACAATTGTACAACATTACTGGGGAAATCCCTGTAGGGATTTTCGAAAACCCGTATGATGAAGACTTAAACATCCCCTCCGACGTTGAAACATCAAACCTCAAAGCAAATGCGGAAGAGGATGCAGAGGAGGAGCAAGCTAACAGACTCTACCGCAAACTTTGCAAGTTTGTGCCTAGGAATGTTCAACGACAATATCGTGAACTAACATTCGCTGAAGCTGAAAGACAGCGGATAAACAACTACTTCAACGCCATCTGCTTAACCGTTGATAATGTCGAACGGTTCAATGACATCTCAGATCATTATGACAAAAAGTGCAAGGTCGTTGCCACCCAGCGCAGAAAAATTCAGAAGCTTGAAGCTCAATTGAAGAAAACCGCTGATAAAAATTCCGCGCTTAAAAAGAGAGCGGAATACGCAGAAAATCATTTTTCTCAGCTTGTTAAGTATCTACCTGAGTTTGGTGATAAGGTGATGGATTTGGTGCCGGTGACCGAAAAATATAAAGCATATGCTTAAGCTGCCAAGCTCGCTACCCGCTGTGAATGGTATGACCTGCTCTGCCAACTTGGCGACCTTTTCCAGCCACTTCCCACAGACATTGCCAAGGAAATATGCCCGACTGGAGAGGCACAAGAAGCGCTGAATATAGCGAAGGAGGTTGAAAAGGTCACTATTCTGACACTGGAGGAAATTAGCCGACGCGAAAATGTTACTCTCAAGGACATTAAGGCGCTTAAGCTTTAGAGTGATTGTTTAAGTTGTAAACTTGTAACCGCAATCTTATATTCCATTTTGTACTTTTGCGCGCTTCACCCAGCGCGTTATTAATAAAAATATTTACATTTTGCAGTTGCAACTTAGTTTATTTATATAGCGCTTTATTCAATATATTCATAATCTAGACTTGTCCTTTGCAATTTTCAACTTTTATTATTGTGCACATAATAAGTATGTACTTTTGCAAAACAATCTGTACTTGTATAGACTTATACATTATGAATCTTCTAAGTCCACGTAAACGATCCTTTGCATTGCGAAGCATCTAAGTATGGCAAGATCAAATACTTAGGAAATTTCATCCTTTCGCAACTTTTATCATTTAACACAAGTGGGCAATTTCATCACTTGGTTTTAAAGTTAAATTTTCATGAAATATCCGCATTATTATTGCACAAGTAGGTTGTAACATTACTTAGCGAAATAATGCCATGAATTTATAGAATTTCTGCTAACACTTAGTTGCATTTTACATAAGAATTCATTTAGTGTTTTTAAGACTTAAGCGCTTGCATTCTGCAAAATTGTCACTGCGCGTGGCCACACGCAGTGTTTTCTGCTTTATATAGAAACAATTGCTAAAACACAAATTTATTCTTTCTTATTCATAGTTTTCAAGTAATAACAGCTCAAAAAACAACATACAGATCATGATTAACCATGATAAACATTCAGTCAGTGTTTTTTTCATTACAAACATTCATGCTATTCAGCGAGCACCGCATGCCCTTCAACACCAACACTTTCTCGCACCGTAATCATCGCAGAAAGTAGCTCAATTACTGCCGAAGTCAGCGTACCAATGCCCTTGTAACTAAAAAACTTCACCATTCCATGCAACGTGGATGGTATTGCACCAAACATACGCAAAGCAGTGCGCCCAAGAATCATGTTAAACCTAGACTGATTTCGCATTACATAAAGTTTTAACAAGGCTTGGCTTTTTAGTGATTCATCGCGATCATCTACCAATTCAACTTGCAATTCCAACTGACCAATGGGCCAAGTTGATTCTCCAGAAAAACCAGCTAGCGAAACCGCAGTAGGTTTTAGCAAAGCTTTGATATGTGCAGGCAAGTTGTTAAAACATTGCTCATACATTACATCTACACTGCTACCAGTATCAACATGTACTTTTAAAATTATAATGCCAGTATTCGCAATGCGACATGAAACCACCACTGGTTTATCATGATCCGCGCTCAAATTTATTGGAGGAATAGTAATAGATGGGCATTGCCAATTTGCGAATTGCTCAGATACTTGGAACATTGACATTTCACCTTGAACCTCCACTACATTAATAACTTGAATTTCGCGCAAATTCTCTTTTTTGCCCACCATTTTAACCCCCAAATTCTTCACTGCGGGAGCTTTTCGATCAGCGGCATTTAGCACTTGTGGAGCATTAGACTCTGCGGGCAAGATAATCGCATTTGCAGTATTTGCAGCACCTTGAGCTATCAAATGGTCCAATTTACCTTGCTCAAATGCCTCCGCAATCAGTTCTGCCAAATCCCTACAGTGATTAGTATCATGACCATAGTCATCATGAAAAATGCAGAACTTTGATTTGTCGCGCCTGCTGTTCTCTGCTAAAGGTTGGGAATCAGGAAAAGATCTCGCCACCCTTTCTTGCAAAAGAATTTCTTTAGGCATTTTCGTTAACATTTGGATGATGTTGAAGAACTCATTATTCCATTTTTGCGAAGAATAATGATCGCGACGATTATATCCATGATTATCATTTTGACCTTAATGTATGTCATTGCGCGGGTAACTACCGCCATCATTTCGCCTTGGATATCCCGAACCGCGAAAGTTGTCATTATTCCCATCACGAAAAGAATCACTATCATCCCGCCAACTTTTATCTTTACCTCATCCACATGCAGGGGTTATAGTGCTATCTTCTCCACCTCTGATATAATCATACATTTCTTGCTGCACTTTAGCAAAAGTTGGCGAAACATCTCTTCTCAAACGTCGCACAAGCGTTGGATGTCACTGCGGATTAATAGCGTGCAAAAACCCAGAGATTTTTTTATCTTCATTCAAACTTGGTATCTTCTGGCATTCATAGATGTATCACGTAAGTAACGCATTCAAAGTTTCTTTGTTACCCTGCTTAATGTCATGGCATTCGATATGCGTCTTCTTCTGCGGTAAAAGGTTTTGAAACTGCAACAAAAATTTATCGCGAAGATCGATAAAGCCAATAATATTACGGGCTTTTAAGCTATGGAACCACTCCCTTGCTGATCCTTGCAAAACCATGAGAAATACCCGGCATGCTACCGGTTCATCCCAATTATAGGTGCTTACAACTCCTTCAAAACGTTGAAGAAAATCCAAAGGGTCAGTTAAACCCAAGTAAACCTCCAATGTTGCTGGCACAATGGGCGGTGTAACGATCAGATAATCAGAAATATGCTGGACAAACTTGTCTACAGCAGTAGTAATCTCAGTCACCTTTTTTGTGCGAGTATCAGTATTTTCCACACAAAATTTAGCTATCATATCTTGCAAAAAATTCGGTTGTTCAAACTTATGTTGCATTGATTTAGGCGGGATGCTTTTAAAAGCATCCGCTAAGAACTTTTGAGCATTTTCTCTGCTCATAGCATCAGGTGTTTCACCCTCATTCCCATGACCAGGAAAGGGTGTTAGCGGCCACCTACGCTTAACATGCAGAATTTTTACAAATTCTTCCGCACTATCTGAACCATCAGAATATTCGCTTTCTTCTCTTGGAGCTTTTGCAATTTAGGAATCATAAATAGAGTTTAAAACAACGCGATCCTCTGCATCATCACTATCGCTATCATGATGCTCAACGACCAGGTGATAAACTTGTGATCCTGAATCATTCAATGGCTATAAGTAAGTATGCGGTATGCGAGATTTGCGACCATCTTTTTTAGCTTGTTCAATAGCAGTTCCAAGGACTTTGTCTGCTTTCAAGCTTGTTTTTCCAGCCAAAATTCTTAATCGCTTGCCCTCAGCGATACTTTCATCGCGGTTCTGTTGTAAATTTTTTTGTGCAGCCATTTTATCAGGAGCAACCTTTAATTGCAGATCAGTATTAGCGGTATTGACATTAGACGCTTTAGCGAGCGATTCTTGAACTGAATTGTTCGCGGTAGCATTAACATTTTCTTGCAAATTAATCGGTAAGGTATTTTGCGAATCACTAGCCAGCATATCAGCATTCACAAAGCTGTTTGCTTGCTTCGCATTAGCTGCCATGTCCGACGATCAAATCGACTGGTACGCATCATAACAATACATGATTAAAGTTAAACAAGCCAATTGATTGTTTGATAGCAAAAAACAAAAAATTCCGAGTTTAATTTTGAAACGTGTCCCACGGATGATGCCAATTGATCAATCCTTAATTCATGAGTTACTTAATTAAGGATTGAGTGCAATGATATTTAGATGGAGGATGGGATGTTTGATGATTATTTTGGACACTGATGATCATCTTTCACTTTATCAATCAAGTGATCAACCACCCCGACCCGGTCTTGATTGTTAATTAGCATGATTCACCTTAACACAATGTAAAAGTTCCTTGGGCAAGATCACAAGAGAAAATTACAAAGGTCTTGGCAAATGGCAGAGAATCAACAACCTATAAATGAGAGGCCAAGCTCTCTATTTATAGTATTCAAAATAATCGCGGTATGCGGATCGTATAACTATCCGCGGTGACATAGCGAAGTGACCCGCAGTCTTTTATTAACGCGCCATAATTCGCAGACTTAATATTCAGCGGATATGCCAAGCCTTTTGAATATACTCCGCGCAAATTTTGTTTTTAACCTTTAGCAAACAAAATATACATATACAATGCTATGTATATGATCATAGAATACATAATAGGTTAATATAGATTACGCCATGATAGCTTAGAAAAGCCTTAAGCATATACAAGATTACATACTCTCAAGTTTTGATATCCCACACCACTAAATAAAACTTAAGTGAAGTTATCTATTTATAGAGAACCTGTTAACCAGGTAACGACTCTTTTATCTGCTGGTCCAATGGATGTTTGTGAAGGTTTTTCGTATGCCCGAGAGACATATTAAATTAATGCGGCTAATGTGTTATGATCCAAGTCGGGTCATACCCAATAACAAGCTAACCGACACCTTATATGTATTTAATCTTGACGATTGGATCGTTGAATAAATACGCGACACTTAGATTTTAGAAAATTGGGATTCTAAAATATAATCACTTGAATCAAGTTATTTGGTTAATTTATTTCTTAAGGAATTATTTATTTATGGGTTTAAATAAATACTTTGTGTTATATTTTGTATATGCTTTATAAAATGTACAAGTAACATTACAAAACAAGATGTTTATAACATGTTTTATAAAAAAATTAGCCCATTTTATAATAAGAGCATGGGTGGCGGTTTTATAGCACCAAGAAAGACCACCACATGTAATTTTTTTTGTTACTTTTGAGAAGCACACTTGCTTAAAAAATAACACACTCTTTAACAAGGATTGACTCAAGTATTGCATGTAATTAAAAAAGAAAACACTCTCCTTTCTCTTGGTGGTCTGCTGGCCGAAACATTCAACAAGAAAAGAGTGGGTTTTGCTTGCTAATTAATTACATTCAAGTGTCTTAATTCCTAAAAAAAATCAAAGGTTGTGTTAGTGCATCAAAAGCTTGGGGTATTACACACTTGAGGCTTCAAGTTAGAAGCTCTTTTTGCATCATCTTCTCCTTCAATATTGCTGTCCAAATTCAGCTTCCAACTCATCCAAGTAGAGGTATAAACACTCTTTTAATCTTGTTATATTTGTAAGCATATGATTCATGACTTGATATTAATGTGGAATTTAACAAAATGGCTTTACAAATACACTTGTTCTATTAATGCTTCCGCTTGTATTAACTATCTTAAAATTGGTTTTATGATTGTGTAAACTAAATGAACATGTTGTTTTGAAACTCATTAAATTCCATCAATGGTATCTAGAGCTGAGGTCTATGGATTATGCTTCTTTTATGGTCTTTAAACCCACTATATTTGCATTCCATGCACATGCATGAATATGGAATGTAAAAATGTTCGGGTTTGGGTGGGTTTGATATGGTGGCCAAATTATTGGAGGTTCCAAGAGGGTCTGGAACTTGCAAATTGGTCATATTTGTTCATATATTGTTGTTCACAATCATAGCCAAGACCTTGTGGTTGAATGAATGTTTGTTTGGTTGATTTGTTAATTTCAATTTGGTTGTAATTATTCATTCAATTGGTTTGTAATAATATTCATTTGGTTATGTAATTTATTTTATATTTGGCATGTAAAATAGATTAGGTTGTATTTTCATTTTCTAGACAAAATGTATTAGGATATATTTTGTAACAAGATGAAGATGCATGAAGATCACAAGGAAGAACACAAGAAGCATGTGGATGCAAGGTTAAGTGGGAGGTTAAAACCTCTTACTTTGTGTTTTACCCATTGACCAGTGGCATTTTGTTTTCGGCTAAACAAAATGTCTACCAAAAGGCTTGATTGTGAACATTTGTTTTGCACGCGTGGTTGTTTTAATTTCTTGCATGATTGTGGATTGTGTATGTTACTACAACAAGCTATCACACAAGTTAACAACAAGCAAAACTACAATTTAATTGGTTAAATTATAAACAACATGAAATTTACCAAACTACAATTTAATCGGTTAAATTGAAATGGCTAAAAGGACATTAATAAACGGTTATTAAGAACATGATAAGGATATATATATATATATATATATATATATATATATATATATATATATATATATATATATATATATATATATGGTTTATATCAAGTAATTGACTAAAATTACAAGTCTTGAAAATGGATTTCAAATGAACCATACACTAAATGCATGTTGGTGTATGGCATAAATGTTTTCTTAAACTAGAAATAATGAAAACTTAAAAATCCCTTTAACAACAAGGTAAACAAGTTAAGCGCCATCCTTTTGTGTGACACTTAAAAATATTAGGGAACTCATAATGGGATAAAGGTCACCTAACCGTTATGAGCAAACTAATATGATTAAGGTGAATTTCGCATGCTTGTGGGATAAAGGTCACCTAACCACTTGTATGCTAAATTTACATGTTTACATAAGTGGGACAACTTGATTTGGGAATCATGAACTTAGGGTCACTGAAGCATGAGGAACAAATAGGCATTGATGGGATAATATGCCATGCAAAAGGATTGCATGATCTCATAACTTAGAAGTTGCAAAAGGATTACAATTGTCATATAATGACTACCTAGCTAAATCAAATGACGGGATAAAGGTCACCTAATCGAAATTTGGTTTACCGTTAGATTCTAAAATTTAATAAATATCAATTGGATTTAAAGGGTATTGATTGTTAAATTAAAATTAATACTTAAATAACTTTGTTAAATTTTGTAGATGGCCGCCAATAACAACAACAACATTCCAAACGCACCTATCAACTTTAACAACCTATCGTTGAGGTCAATCCTCGAAAAGGAAAAACTCAACCATACGAACTTCATGGATTGGTTCCGCAATCTAAGAATTGTCCTCAAACTTGAGGATAGGGTGTATGTATTGGAAGACCCCATTCCCGATCAACCGGACGAGGATGATACGGAAGGTATGGCTTATTGGGAGAAATATTGCACCAATTCGGTGCAAGTTTCTTGCCTCATGCTTGGGACAATGATACCAGAACTCCAAAAGGATTTCAAGCATCATAGTGCATATGACATGATCACACAGTTGAAGGAGATGTTCCTTCAACAAGCTCGTGTCGAGTGCTTTGAAACAGTCCGAGCGCTTCATGCATGTCGGATAGATGACTCCCAATCCGTTTCATCTTATGTCCTTAAGATGAAAAGCCTAATTGATCGAGCGAACCGTCTAAACTACAACGTGTCTAATGAATTAGCCACGGACCTTATCCTTAATTCCTTGTCAAAGAGGTTTGACACATTTGTAATGAATTACAACATGAATGGATGGGATAAAAGCATTGGCGAATTACATGCCATGCTTAAGACGACAGAGGCAAGCATGGGTAAAAGGGCTTCACCCGTGTTTACGATTAATGAAGGTGGGTCCAAAAACAATAACACTTCTAAGCCGAAGGCGGCTAAGAGGAAAGGACCCACCTACCTAGGCAAGGGCAAGGGAAATGGGAAGGTGGTTACCCCAACCAATAACAACAAGAAACAAAAGGTTGCCGGAAAGGCTCACCCCAAGGAAGATCCGTGCTTCGGTTGCGGTGAAATGGGTCACTGGAAATGCAATTGCCCGGTCTACCTCAAGGAGTTGAAAGAAAAGAGGGATGCAGGGCAAACCTCAGGTAATGTATATATGGTATACATTGAGCTTAGTATTACTTCTTCTAATACATGGGTATTAGACACGGGATGTGAAACTCACATTTGCAATTCTATGCAGGGGTTCAAAAGAAGTAAACAAGAAGCGGAAACATCAAGTCTCTACATGGGAAATGGAGCTAAGGTGCACGTAGTAGCTCAAGGAGACTTTATTCTAAAGCTTCCAAGTGGTTTGGAACTTATTTTGAAAAATGTTTTGTATGCACCCGATTTATCACGAAACATTATTTTTGTATCCCGTTTGAAACAATGTGGTTTTAATCTTAATTTCATTAATGATGATATCCATGTTTCTTTAAATAATGTGTTCTATTTTAAGGCTTCGCCTTCGAATGGTATTTATGAATTGGTTCATGATGACATAGCATACAATAGCTCAATATACCATGCAAACACCAAGAAACTCAAAAGGGATTTGAGTGATTCCTACATATGGCATTGTCGCCTTGGTCACATAAACAAGAACCGAATGCATACACTTCAAAAGAATGGACTTTTGAAATCAAATGAACTAGAATCGTTTGATGTATGTGAGTCTTGTTTACAAGGCAAAATGACTAAAGCACCTTTCAAAGTGACCTATGAAAGGGCTAAGGACCTATTGGGATTAATACATTTGGATGTATGTGGACCCTTTAAGCCCATAACTAGGAATGGTGAAAGATACTTCGTTACTTTCATTGATGACTTCAGTCGTTTCGGATATGTCTACTTGTTAAGACATAAGGACGAAACTTTTGAAGCATTCAAAGAGTATCAAAACGAAGTACAAAATCAACTCAATAAGACAATCAAGGTACTTCGTACCGATAGAGGAGGTGAATACCTTAGCAATGCTTTCCAAGATCATCTTAAAGGTTGTGGGATCATCTCACAACTCACTCCTCCTGGAACACCCCAACTTAATGGAGTTTCCGAAAGGAGGAACCGAACCCTAATGGATATGGTTCGATCTATGATGGCTAGAAGCTCGTTACCTCTATCATTTTGGGGTTATTATGTATGCTCCGCGGCTCGTATTTTAAATATGGCCCCAACCAAGAAAGTGGAACGAACACCTCATGAGATGTGGTTTGGAAAACCTCCATCTCTATCATACTTAAAGGTATGGGGATGTGAAGCTTACCCTAAGCGTTACGTCCCTAATAAGTTAAATGCTCGATCCACAAAGTGTATCTTCATAGGATATCCCAAGGATAATATGGGATATTATTTCTATGATCCTTCCGAACAGAATGTATTTGTTGCTCGGAAGGCTGAATTCCTTGAAACTAAGTTCCTAATGGAAGGTGATAGTGAAAGGAAGATAGATCTTGAGGAGGTTCGAGATCAAGTAGATGATACACAATTGGTTGATACTAGCACTCAACATGAAAATGTTGAAAGTGATCAAATAGATGATCAAAATACACAAGACGTTATCAAATCTGGTAGGATTAGTAATCCTCCTGAGAGATATGGGTTTCTCATGGATGGTTGCTATGTGGTTGATTTGGATGAACCCACAAACTACCAAGATGCTTTATCAAGGATTGATAAAGATAAATGGCAGGAAGCCATGAACGCTGTGATGCAATCCATGTATGACAACCAAGTTTGAGAACTGGTTGTACAACCTACTGGTTCAAGGCTAGTTGATTGTAAATGGCTTTTCAAAATGAAAACCGACATACATGGAAACTTGGATACATATAAAGCTAGACTTGTAGCAAAAGGTTTCACTTAAACTCAAGGGGTTGACTATGATGAAACTTTTTCGCCTGTGGCAATGCTAAAGTCTATTAGGATATTATTTGCCATTGTTGCTCATTATGATTATGAAATATGGCAAATGGATGTCAAGACTGCTTTCCTAAATGGATATCTTGTGGAAGATGTCTATATGGTTCAGCCTGAAGGTTTTGTTGATCCGAAATATCCTAAAAAGGTATGCAAGTTAAAGAAGTCAATCTACGGATTGAAACAAGCATCTAGAATGTGGAATCATTGTTTTAATGAGGAAGCCGAGAAATTTGGCTTCATTAAAAATGGTGATGAAGCTTGTGTATATAAGAAAGCTAGTGGGATCACTATCATGTTCCTTATACTATATGTGGATGATATATTGTTATTTGGAAATGATATTCCGGCAATGCAAGGAGTTAAAACTTGGCTAAGTAAATGCTTCTCCATTAAGGATCTTAGAGAAGCACAATATGTTTTGGGGATTGGGATCTACAGGAATAGATCCAAGAAACTGATAAGTTTGAATCAAAGTGCATACATTGAAAAGGTCTTGAAAAGGTTCAAGATGGAGAACTCTAAGAGTGGTTTGGTTCCTATTCAAATAGGAACGCCTCTCAGTTCATCTCAGTGCCCTACCATGAAAGATGAACAAGAGAGAATGAAGAGAGTCCCTTATGCATCTGCTATTGGGTCAATCATGTATGCAATGATATGCACTAGACCGGATGTGTCATGCGCCCTAAGCTTGACAAGTAGATACCAGAATAACCCAGGAAACAGTCATTGGATTGCGGTTAAAAGTATATTGAAATACCTTAGGAGGACTAAGGATATGTTTCTAATATATGGATCTGGTGAGGAGGAACTTGCGGTAAAGGGTTACATGGACGCGAGTTTCCAAACTGATCGAGATGATTCTCGGTCACAGTCCGGTTATGTCTTCACGTTAAATGGAGGTGCGGTCTCTTGGAAGAGTTCAAAACAGGATGTTGTTGCATTATCCACTACAGAGTCTGAGTACATTGTCGCCTCATTGGCAGCTCAGGAAGCTGCATGGATGAAGAAATTCATCGACAACTTAGGAGTAGTCCCTTCCATTCAGGACCCTCTTGAGATCTTTTGTGACAACGAGGGTACGATTGCTCAAATCAAAGAACCTCGTGCTCACCAAAAGACCCGTCACATTGAGCGGAGATTCACCTACATAAGGGATGAAGTTGAAAAGGGAAAGATATGTATTCTCAAAGTTCACACAGATCTTAATATAGCGGATCCTGTCACGAAGCTCTTACATGGATCAAAACATACAGGACATGTTTGTGCATTAGGGCTTCGATATTCTAGTGATTGGTCATGATTTGTTTTAAGTATTGTAACGGAACGAAATTGTTCAAACTCATTAATATAATTATGGCATTAATTTATTTTGAGTTATGTTCCTATTTTGCATATTTTATCCATGAATAAGTAATTATTCTAAATTCTGTAGTCGATCACATTTGTGGGAGCAAGTGTAAGGTTTAGACTATTATGAACTTGGATTGGTATACATTCATGGATTGAATGTGGGGCAAGGTTGCTACCAAGGTTCATAGATATTTGTGGGATACAAATATTGGAAGACCCGCTCTCAAGATTCACTAAATGGAGCCTTTGTGGTTGATCACATGTAATCTTGAGTAAAGGCGAATATCATTGTATCCTCTGACCTGAGATACATATTGGGTTCAGATATTTGCCAAGTATTGTGCCTTGATTCTTTCCTTCGCTATTCTGAAATATGGTAGTTCATAAGGAAGAGCTCAGGTACAATGCAAGGTACATATTTAGGACGTATGTAGTCAAGATGGAATTTGTCCCTCTTATTCATTGAGAGTCAGATGTATAAGGCCTGATAAAGTTAAATCTAGAAGAGAGTGATCAATCTGTATCTCTTGGATTTAAAAAGACATCTAGGACGAAAGGATATAAAGAAAAGATTCACCTATTCATATTCGAGATGGGAACTCGAAAGGGATGATGTTATTGAATGGCACAAAGTCATAACATATTGGGGGTGATGGACGATCGTTAGGTGGTATCCATCACTTGCATTAATTTCTTATGTTTCTCTTGCAAGTGGGAGATTGAAGGTTTTTCGTATGCCCGAGAGACATATTAAATTAATGCGGCTAATGTGTTATGATCCAAGTTGGGTCATACCCAATAACAAGCTAACCGACACCTTATATGTATTTAATCTTGACGACTGGATCGTTGAATAAATACGCGACACTTAGATTTTAGAAAATTGGGTTTCTAAATATAATCACTTGAGTCAAGTTATTTGGTTAATTTATTTCTTAAGGAATTATTTATTTATGGGTTTAAATAAATACTTTGTGTTATATTTTGTATATGCTTTAACAAGATGTTTATAACATGTTTTATAAAAAAATTAGCCCATTTTATAATAAGAGCATGGGTGGCGGTTTTATAGCACCAAGAAAGACCACCACATGCAATTTTGTTTGTTACTTTTGAGAAGCACACTTGCTTAAAAATTAACACACTCTTTAACAAGGATTGACTCAAGTATTACATGTAATTAAAAAAGAAAACACTCTCCTTTCTCTTGGTGGTCTGCTGGCCGAAACATTCAATAAGAAAAGAGTGGGTTTTGCTTGCTAATTAATTACATTCAAGTGTCTTAATTCCTAACAAAATCAAAGGTTGTGTTGGTGCATCAAAAGCTTGGGGTATTACACACTTGAGGCTTCAAGTTAGAAGCTCTTTTTGCATCATCTTCTCCTTCAATATTGCTGTCCAAATTCAGCTTCCAACTCATCGAAGTGGAGGTATAAACACTCTTTTAATCTTGTTATATTTGTAAGCATATGATTCATAACTTGATATTAATGTGGAATTTAACAAAATGGCTTTACAAATACACTTGTTCTATTAATGCTTCCGCTTGTATTAACTATCTTAAAATTGGTTTTATGATTGTGTAAACTAAATGAACATGTTGTTTTGAAACTCATTAAATTCCATCAGTTTGTACTCCAGCCAACAAGTCTGTAAGAAAGCACGTGGCTCTCATTTATTTGTAAGCTATTTTCAGAACTGCCCAAATTAGGCGGCCATACTATTTGAATAAACAAATAGAATGTTGGATTATCAAGGCGTTGACATTAGGTATAACCATGAACTACGCATGGGTTATACCTATGCATTCCATGTTGTCTTGTAAGGTAACTTTTCAACCACCTACTTGTGTCCTTTTCTCTTCAACTTCATCCTCGATGTTAGTTGAATAGCCATGCTTTAATGTAGACAACACAGGAAAGAATTATGCTTCTGAACAGAATAACTCCTCTAAGTGTTTTGTGTTTCTTCTTCTTCTTCTTCTGTTGGTTCTTCTATAATATTCTACTGGTCAGCATACATCCTTCTGTTGGTCACGAAGAACCCCTTTAACTATTTTGTGCTGATACTTAAGGCATCACACTCAGAACACTAGGACTATATTACTGGTTTGTATTTAGTATCATTTACATGAACCACTAATTGTTTCACATTACAATCACTGTTAATGACTATATTTTGTCATAATTAAATTCTTAGTTTAATAGGGGACTCAACAGTTACCTACGTTAATTTGTCGTCATCTATCTACCGAGAGCTGCTGGGTAACCAAAAAAGTAGGTGAATGCGATAATTACGGATGATAAGATTTTACAAAAAATGGTGTATCATCGAGATCTTAAAGATGCTTTCAACAAGATCACTTACCTTTAAAACTAAAGTAGTTAATTGTAGTTCATGTGTTGTATTAAGATCATGTAACATATATGTGTGTATCATCAAGTTGAAGCTACCCTTTTGGGTTGTTACTTTGTTAGCGGTAATTAATGTATTATGTTGTATTGTTTAATTTGTCACGCAAAAACATTATATAACATTTCGAGTGATTTAGTTTATTTTTGTTATATATACTTCAGAATTGTTTTGACTAATTAAATTCATCACTACAACTCATTAATGCATGTATATAGTATATTTATCAAATATCGAGATGAATATATCGCCATCCTCGAAAATGGTGCAGACATATTATATATTATTACTTATAAACAAACTGCTACAAAAAAATAAAAATAAATTAATATACATCATATAAAGATACTAATATACAACATACAATTGTCTACAAATAAACGGGTATAAACTATCTTTTTCTTTTCTTCTCAGCATATCTTTTCTCTTTTAGCTTCTTCTTCATCTAGACTATGACGAAGTTCTTCATCAGACATGTTTTCAAATATATGATGTTCAACAATGACCTGGTCTGCAACTTTTTAAAGTCCTTTGACTACTTTGAGGTTGTGTACATTCGCACCACCATATAACTATCTGATCAATTTTTTTTCTAAAAGATATGCATGATACGTCTTCGCATTCTTCTATCAATGCTATATTGTGACTTACGAATTCAGTAAGAAGTGTAGACATTTTCTGAAAGCATTCCACTCTATTTGGAACTTTATAGCACAAGCCCTCACATCTTGGTTTGTTCACATACTTCCCGTCCACAAACATTATCCCTTATGGTACTTTGTGCACCCTCCTCCCATCCTTCTTTTCTTTTGCCAGACCAGCCGATATACCCTTTTATTTATTGCCAATGCAAACACATAATTTATCATAATTATTCTCACTTACAAACTAATTTTCTTTACAAATTCTATGAGAAAAGTAATCTCACATTTAATCCAAAGTTTGAAATCTTTATTCTTCACAAACCTTAACATTACACCAATGTCCTTTCAGTCAAACATCCCAAGTGTATACAGATCTTCTATCAACACAATCTTCTCAAGTTTATCTTTCAAATTTAGTTTCATCTTCTTAAAACCATCATGTCCAAATTAATTCAAGTTCTTCAGTTGGAAGAGTGTACTTGTACTTCTAAAAGCTACCCAATTCTGTGAAGGTGCTCGACAAGAGCAACTTGATACCTTCATGTCTATCTAGTTCAGATGCTATTGTTTCATCCCATTCAGCAATAATCCATTCATTCTTTCATTTGCAGCAACTAGTTCAACCATTTCAGTAGCTGCAATCTGTCCATCCCTATCTGTTAAAGGAATTTGTTCTTCCCTTTCACTTGCTTGTTTCGATTAACGTTTGTTGTTGTTCTTCAATAAGATTTTTATGTCGTTTAGGGCATAGTGCTTTGGTGTAGCGTACAGTGATCTGACATGATGAATCCAATTTATCAGACGTCGATGAAAACTAGGTAACAGTAACGTAGGTAAGCCTCGATGCGCTGACGCAGCATATGTGTTAGAAATGTGTACCCAATTTTTATGTTAAAAATATGAAAAAAATATTATCAAATTATTATAAAAAATTTAAAATAAGTTAACGATATTACCTGGTGCTCTCGAAAGGCAATGCATTTACCAATCCAGTCATCCTATATGGTCAGGTCAATCAACTTGTCTTGAACATCACAGGGTGTGGTAGACGTAGTTGTGTGTGGTTTCGGAGGTGGTGGTGATGTGGGTGGTGGTGATGATGATGATCGGGGTGGTAGTGATAGTGATGATTGAAGTGTTGCTGGTGATGAGGCTGTTGGTGGTGATTGGGATGTTGGTTGTGATTGGGGTGTCGCTGGTGATGAGGATGATCGGTATGGTAGTGACTGGCGAAGGTCTGTCAATAGTAGCAACACCATCCCGATTCGTCAAGTCAACATAGGTTAAAAGTTAGATAAATGAAACCAATTTAGTTTGGGAGTGCAAACTTTATTAACATACAGAAATAAGAAACAAATTACCAAGTCTGGGAGTGTAGGTATAGGGATGAGATCGGTACAGGTACCGTACCGTACCGATACTGAAAATCCCTATACCAAAAATAAGGAAACATCGAGAACCGAATACCGTATCGAATACTGAAATCGGTACTGGTTCGGCATCGGTATTTTCGGTATTATACCCGTTTGTCCCGAATTTACATTTTTTATGATTTTTACAACTTTTTCTTTTTCAATTGACACAACTAATATTGTCACACAACTATTATTGGTACGCTCTTTTAATTTTATACACAAATATATCTTTTGATAAGGGTTTCATGGAAATTTGAGAAATAGAAGGTAGTGTGAAAGTTGTATGAAGTGATTTTCATGGGTACGGATACCGAATGGTACCGATACCTAATGGTACCGTACCGAATGGTACCGATACCAAAATTGTCTCAAATCAAGAATCGATACCGATACTGTATACCATCGGTACGGTATTTCGGTACCGGTACGATACCGGTATGATTTCGGTATTTCGGGATTTTTGCTCATCCCTAGTGTAGGAAACTCTTCTCATGTAGCCTTCTTCCGACGATCCCAGTACACAGCCCTCAGAATACCATCCTCGACCATCCAGGCTTTAGGGCCTATTTGCCTTGAGAATATCTCCCAAATCCAAAAATGAAATTTAGAAGTTTATTATCAGTAATTAATAATAGTGTATTAAGTTTAAAGTTTACTAGCTATTAATATAAACACAACTAATTTATACCATAAATACTCAAACGAATCAAGAAATAGGGTATTTAACCCCCGGTGCGGGCGCACACTTTTAAAAAAGGTCCTGTAACCCTTTATATGTATATTTCTAGATACAAGAACCCCAAGGATATTATGGTATATTATTAAAATCCTCGATGAAATGTAGAAACATGTTGTCAATCTTGTAATGTGGTTGTTTACCCATCATCCACGTCTCCACGATCATAATAATAGCTAGCGTGACCGATTGTCATTACTAGTATCCATCCCCCAGTGTTCTCAAAATAGGCATGGATAGCTCAGAAGTGCAAGGTGGTTTCGGTAACATCTTCCTGGAAACATCGTTGATATCGGCTAAAAAGTCACGTTTTTATCCCCGATATTGAGCCTAAAAATGGTAAAATCATTAACTTTATTGAAGATTTTAGCGTTTATTCGCTTTATTTTGTAGATTAAGTAATTATAAATGCAATGCAAGAAGGATAGAATAAAAAAGGCTTAAAACGAAGAATCTTGAGCAAAAACAGTGAAATCAAGTTACGACTCCGGAAGCTAAGTTACGATCCCGGAAATCAAGCTACAATCCGAGAAACATGCTCGAACCAAGTGAAAACATGACACACGGTGACCAGACCCGGGGTACCCTTTTACTTGGGGAAGTTACACGGGCTGCCCACACGGCATGCTCACCCGGCTGTCCCTCCCGGGCACACCAGCACCCGGCTGTCACACCTGGGGTACCCACTTTACTCAAGTTCCTTACCTAGCTTGCTCACTGCCAATTTGCCTATGAAAAGGCCAATTGTTTCTCATTTTCACACAATCCAAATTTCTTTCACTTCACTTTTCAAATACATTTATGTCAGATTTTAGTAGCTTTGTAATATTTGAAGGATATCTATGAGACCCTGCGATTAAGGGCAAATGTATATAAGCTATGCTTTTCAGGTTCTAATCTATTGACACATTTTTTATTTAAACATGTTTTACATTTATCTATGTTTGAATATGCGTTCTAGAATTTCCATGCTAACTTAAGATATTCGTATGTTGCTATGATAGAAACTTGGGCTAACGTAATTATGTAAACTTATTACGGATACTATTGTTATATTGAAACTGTGATACTGATAAACTTGTATGACTAGATTTTAAGGATTATCCAGCCTAGGTTGTGGTAGAGACTTGTCCAACTATATGAAATTAGCTACTTCATAGGATCCAAGACCCTTGACTATTCTATACTTGAAGCATCTATGAACTCAGTATGGTCGGTGTTCCTAAGAGGAATTGAGACACGAAACTCAGGATTTGAGTTAGAAAAACCTAGTATACCTGATAATTGTTCCAGAGAGAGCTCTTAAGACCTTTATTATTTTTTTCAAATGCATCCAACCGTAGGACTCATTTATATTGCATGTTCTTGTTTGATTGTTTCTTTAGGAACATTTCTACTATTATTGTATACACGTTATAAGTTTTTATTTGTTCCACTATCAGCTTAACACTGTAATGTCTGTATAATAATTAGGATTGTTTGACCTCTCTTAGAATGATGATAGGTTAGTTAACCCCAAGTTATATTAACTTAAACCGACATGTTCATCCTATTTGTGATCATGTTTACTCAGCAAGGCACGTTGTTATTCAATCAACATATCGATAACAAGGCTTAGGACTAGAGTATAAACCTTAACTTAAACTAGTAACTTTACTTAGGATAACCTTCGAGGTTTATTTGCACTTCGATAATACAACCCTAGTGACATCCCTGCCTTGGCCTCTAGACAACTCTAGGACCCAAAGACTGATAGACTTGTATAATTGACTCATTCGATGGACGTTAAGACTACCTTAGTTAAAGCTATCACATCATAATTACCTTTCCCTAGCCTAAGCGTATATCATATTTAACATTTCCATGATCTGAATTCTCCGAATTCCTTACCCCTTTACTTTTCATAGAATTAGGACTTAATCAAATATACAAATCCTCTTTCTTTTTATTCAGTTACTTTAACCGAAGACAATTATCAATTAAGATTCAGTTCGCATAATCATTCAAATACACGATCCTTGGTCAAATTACTCTTTTTACCCTTAGAAAAAAGAAGATTTTGACCCCGCACTTATAAATAAATTTTTTTTCATCTACATTCCTTTTCGGACTCGTCTGTCAACCTCGTTACACGAAAATCAAAACTGACTTTTTAAGCGATATCAAACGTTCTCTAATAGGAGGCATCGTTCGCCTAACCTCGGCAGGAACCAAATAATCTATGGAGGTAAGTGCATCGAATCTAAGACTAGTTAGAAAACAAAATTCACGTCAACCGAACCTCACAATCAAAGAACGGGACAACCAAAACCAAAGTGCATCACGTTCATCTTGGATTTAGACCCTAGTGGTTGTCTCATTCATCATCATCATCATCATCATCATTGTTGATGCATTTTATGTAAGTCCCTAGACATCTAACCCACGTCCATTACAGGTACTACAGTTTACAGGCTACCATGATCGCTCGTTGTTATCCTATCTGTGTTTGTATGTGGTTACAGGTACTGCAGGAACGCGATAAGGATGTTTGACTATGTTAGACTTAGTCAGACATACGAGTGAAGCCTCACTCGTACGGCTGACAGGCTCATACACACGGTTGATGCTGAGCTAAGTCATAAATATAACCTAAATGATATGACACGAGTGAGTGATCACCCGTACGGCTGAGGAAGCCAACTTGTACGAGTGATGGATGACTCGCACGGGTGAGTCAACAGCATGGGTATATAAGTGTTATGTTCTTCATTTTAGGTTAAGCCTCTCATTTTTACACACACATCACTCAGATCTGGTTTGCCTTATATGATTCTCTCTCAACCCAAATCACTCAAAAGGTGAATAACAGCTCTAGGTGTTAATTTAATCACAATCATTTTGTGGTTTGACTAAATTAATCCCAAAAAGCTTCACATATTCACTAGTTATGGTTTGATTCACTAATTCCGCCTTTGTGTGAATTAAACCTGTTGATTTCAAAGTTCCTAGTCATGTTTCATCATTGGTATCAGAGTGTAGGTTGTGATTTCAACATCATCTAGTGATTTTTGGTGATTAAAGAGTTTGTTATTTTGGGTTTTTGAGTTTTAGAGTGATTTTGATCAAAAAGGAATCATTTTTACGTGTGTAATTGTGATTAGAGAGTGTGTTTATGTTAGGTTAATGCTAATCCGGCTTGTGGACGAAGAAATTGAGGTTTAGCATCAATTTCTAGGGTTTTAGAGTGATTTAGGGTTAACAGCTGTTCATACGAGTGGGTCAAAATTTCTTGCTCACACGTGCGATTTACCAGACGGTTAACATCACTCGTGAACTCATACGCACGGTTTAGCATAACCTTTTGAGGTTAAGTGACTACAATCTGATCACACGAGTGATCAAACGGTTGACTCTGATGCGTACAAGTAATCACACGGGTGATCATCACTCGCACGTCTGAGGATAAGTGATTGGTTCTTTTGGTTGGTTTAGTCAAACGTGCGCTTAAGTAGTGACTCGCACGCTTGATTCGTGACACGTACGGTTGATACTGTCACACGTACGGTTGATCTCTTGAACTGCACGGTTTATCCTTTGGTAAAATTTTCAAAATGTTTAATTCAAACAACTACGCGTTGGCCGCACCGTTAGTTCAGAGTATTACAAATATGACTCAACGATTACTTCTTGCTGAGAGTGAATCCGGAAGTGGTACGAAATATTCGAGGTTAATGAATATGGATAACTATTCCACTTGGAAGTCGAGATTTAAGATTTGGTCTGATGGTCAGGTCACGAAGCTTTGGAAGTACATTGAAACCGAATTTCAATGGCCACGTTCACCTGTTACAAATGAATTATATACGTTGCATAATATGCCTTCGGAAGAACGTGAAGAGTATAACTTGGAGAAAAAGATGTACTGTAACTTGACGAGTGCTCTTGATGGTCCGATTTTCCATCAATTTCTGTGTCATGATAACTCATTCAAGATATGGGAAGCACTTCGTACTTTCAATGAAAGATATACATCTTACAGAACTAGAAAAGGTTTAGAATTGAAAGCTGAGTTTGATCGTTTTCACTGGCAAGTCGGAGAATCTATTACAGAATTGGTTGAAAGATATCGTCATTTGCTAGCTGAACTACAAAAGCATGATGTGACCATTGCTGAAAAAGACAAAGTAACATGTCTAGCTGGAGCATTACCTTTAGAATGGAATGGTTTCGTATTAACTCTGAAAAACAGTGGAGAACTAGCTACTGCTACAGTGAACTCATTTATTGCAAGACTTCAGGAAGAAGAACTAGAATTGTTAAACAAATTCAAGAGGTCTAAACAAGTTCAAGACACAAAAATGTATTGTCCAAATGGTTACACACCGCCTAAGTCAGCTCATGCACCATTGCAAATAGCTTTTGCTACGAACAATTAGAATATGTATGGTTTGAATGTTAGCAGTGCACCTATTCAACAACCTTCGTATCCACCACAAGTTTCACCATGTTCTCTCAATACTCAATTACAGCCTACTTCCAACACTACAGAGTCATCTACACCGACTGCATCAGATGTTCTTTCTGCACTTAAGATTGAAAACATGAGAAAAGCTGGAAAAGAAAAGATTAGTGAAGATATAGCTTTGCTATCAAGCCTTGTTAATTCTTATGATAGTTATCTTGATGGTCGTGTGGGTAACATTCATCTAACAATAGAAGATTATCATCAACTAGATAAAGATGAAGCAGAAAAGATGGATATTATGTGGGGTATGGCAAATTTTGTGAGAAGAGCAAGAGATTACGAAGAGCGAACTGGAAAACCGATCAGTCTGACCAAAGATACAAAACTGGGTTTTGATATGAATAATGTTACTTGTTACAACTGTGGAGAATTAGGTCATTTTTCAAGACAGTGCACAAAACAGAAGAGGCAGGGTAATCGTAATCCGTTCAAGAATCAGAACTACAGTTCTCAGAGTCAAACTACAAAGCGTGAGATTTACATTACTGATAAAGTAAATGAAGTTAAAACAGCAAAAAGTCCTAACAAAGCTTTGGTTGTCATTCATGGAGACGATGATGATTGGTCTATCAAATTGAATGTAGATGATCAACAACCTAAAGCTAACATGGCAAAGATCACTGAATCTGAAGCAGATTGTGTTATTGATCAGAATTTAGTTGAGAAGCTAACTGCTCGTGCTGAAAGAGTTGAAAGATTGTCTCGAACAATTCGGAAAGAGAAGATTCAGAAACAAGTTAAAGATAAATTCAAGAAGGCACGTGATTCAGTTCCTCGTACACCTGAATCCGGAAGTGTTTCACCAACATCGTCAGAGGACTACTACTTCAACAGTTGGAAGGATAAATATGGTGATACCTCAGTGTTTGAAGAAAGTCTAGAAGCTGATCAAAGTAAAGAAACATTGGTTAATGCTAATAAAGAACTAGACGAATGGGGTAAAATGATTGCCGAAGAGCTGGAAATGTTAGTTCTTATGGGTAAAGGTTCTGATCTTAAGAGTGTAAGTACAGAAGTTGATGATTCAGACAAGAAGTCAGACTCAGAAGTTGAAAATGAAACTGATATTACTGGAGTTAACCAAACTGATTTTGAAGCTTTGAACAAGCAAGCAGTAGACTTACTAAGGAGTTGCTTATCAAAAAGTGATCTTGAGAAGGTTTCTAGGTTAACTAAAGCAAAAGATATTTGCGACAGACCTGAGTAGATTCATTTGGGTAAAAATGCTGACACATCAGAGTTCCTTACAGACTCGTCAGAATCAGAAGATTAGCTCGATGATGGGAAGAAGACAGATTACTTTGCATTTATGGCGGAGACTTCTTCATCAAATAACGCTCAATGGGTATCTTCTGATCCATCTGCTATTATTGAATGTGTTAAATGCACTGAATCTAAGGTAACAATAGATAATTTAACAAAGGCATATGCGGAGATGAAAGAAAAATGGCACGCAGACCATGTGACCACTAAGGTTGAAAATGAATTGAAAGAGCAAATCAAAGTTTATAACTTTGACATAAATCAAGCTTTAATTAAACGTGTTGACACAATTAATGAACTAAAGAAAGAAAATGAATGCGTTAAAGCTGATTTAGTGGCAATTTCAATTAAAATGAAGTGTTGGGCAAGTGCGTCACAATGGAATGCATTAATGGTGAAACTTAATGACACCAAGAGAAAGGGTATTGGATATAGTTCTGCATCTCCTCCTTTTCAGAACACATTTGTTAATGCAAACGTAGTTAACGATCGACCAGAAGATTGTATCCCTCCTAGTTATGAAGATTATGTTGAAAATAATAAAAAATGTAGTTCAACTAAGAATACAACTTCTGATGATACTGCTGAAGGTGCTCTAGATCATGAGGAAGATAGGAAAACTGGGTTAGGAGATAACTCTAAGACAAGTAGAGTTAGAACACTTAAAGGTCCTGTTAAAATTTTAAGAAATCCTACATTTGCTAACAGACCGGTTCCTCCTGTTACACCTAAGGTTGTTCCAAGAAATAAAACAAATGATTCTCCTGTGTTTGTAAGAACACAAGATCCGTCATCTTCAAACTCTAATAACTTGTATGAATTTAGAGGACATATGGAGTTTCGTCAATGTTTTAATTGTGCTATTTTTGGACATATTGATGCTAATTGTCCTATAAGATATAGATCACCCAGACAGAAGATTGATCTCACATATGATGATCACAGATCATCTTATGCTCATAAAACAGGTTCACCAGTTAATGATAAAGTTCGTGTTAAAAATCATACGACAAATGTTGTCTATGGAGAGTATAAGAGAAAGAACTTCAATAGGTCAATTTCTCCTGTGAAGATTAAGGTTCCTGATGTGCAAAATGTGTCATATGATTTATATTAGGAAAAATATCGGTTATTAGAACTATTACACAACTACGGGTAGTGTACCCGATCGTGTAGTACTATAGATAATGGTTTAGTCCGTGTATCGTTCCAAGGACAATTGTACGTATCAAACTACAATTAGAAACTATATTATGATTAACTAAGTTAATGAAATTGAAAGGTACGAAATATTTTGGTTTGGCCCTTTAACGATGGGCGAATCAAGAGGATTTCTAGTTTTATAAGTAAAGGAACTGTTTTTGGTATTTTTAGTTTTAAACAATTGTAAATAAAGCAAGTAAATATAGTTTGAATTAAATCAAAGAGACGAAATGTTTATCTAGATCTTTTACCTTTGGTATTGAATGTAAGTTTTGATATTAAGGCCCGATTGAATGACTTTGTATGTAAGTTACCTATTAGATTCACTAAGAGTTCTCTTTAGCAAATATGCAAACACAATTACAAGATCAAGGGTTCCCTTTTCACTATAGGTCTTGTATTTGTAATCGTATAACTTAGCTAGTTCTAAGGCTTGAAACTTGACTTCTATGTTCATAGTTATCAATAATTGTACAAACGTCTGTTGCATACAATTCATCCCTATATCGTCTAATCATTTGAATCCAATTTACCCCCTTGGTCCGGTTTAGTAAACAATCAATCTAAGACAAGTTGATTGTAAATCAATATGATAAATCAACAAGAGTTTTCTTTATCAACAACATATCAATTAACTAGATATAAATGATTTTTAACATCAATAAGCATGTTCTTGATTCAAGCATTAAAACTATCACACAAATTACATTCAATTAATAAGTTTACATCCAATACTTTGGTTATTAATCTAGACAAACATTATGAAATTAGCCAACAATCATATTAACAAACACAATAACAATCAAATGATAAGAAGAATTCATTGTTTGAGAACAAGAAATCAACCTACTAGAAGAATGAATCTTGGATTGAGAAGGATTTGAATCTTGATTCTTGATTGTTAGACCTCTTCTAAGAGCTTGGAGTTCTCCAAAATTGCTCCTAAATTCGTCTCCAGGACTGATTTTTTCGTGTATGCCAACTGGTCTCTCAATAATTCACTTTTAAAGTGGTTAAAGTGGCCCAAAAGTCAAAAGTAGGCTGAAACCTACTACTGGACGGCGTCCCTGATTCTAGACGGCGTCCAGTACTAAAGGACTTGGGCGGCGTCCCATTTCCTGGACGGCAACCAAGTGTGAAGAGTGGGACGGCGTCCCAATTCCTTGGACGGCGTCCAGATCAACTAATGTTCACTGTCTCGCTTTTTTTATGTTCTCCCTTAATTTGGACGGAGTCCCAATCATTTTGGACATCGTCTAACATATCTGAAGCCTTGTTTTACCATTTTAGAGCGCTAATTTGACTATAACTTGTGTCGGGATCAACCACTATGATATCGCAACTCATATAATGGTCATAAATCATCAAAACTCTTCACAAATCACTTTCCGATACAAATTTGCATATCTTTGTGTATTACTTGTAGAAACCGCCTTAACTATCCTTGATTCGAGAGCATTTATTATGATATTGCGAGAGATATATATGATGAAATCGAGCAATATCAAACACCCCACACTTAAACCTTGTTTGTCCTCAAGCAAATCTTAATATCAAACATACTAACACAATATAGAGTACAAACATTACACAAATCACTCGAAGCACACGAAACACAAACGTTTATATGAAACACAACTCACGCTATATACACAATGAGAACACACGCACACATTTTTGGGAGATTAGAGCCAAGTATCCGAAAAATTTGATCCTACGGAAATCATGACCTTATGAAAACGTTTTATGTTTTTGAAAATGTAATGCTAGTTTTTACACCAAGCACGTTTTCTGATTTTGTCGGATTTTCTGAATTCTGAAAAATGATTGCGGGTTTTCTGCTATTGGTCAAGCCAATCCCTCCCACAGTTCTAACATTGCTAGATGTTGGTAAGAAAATAATGTGTTTAGGAGGATACACATTACGTCCAGATATCATTGATAATTATGAGGTAATTATCTAATCCGTTAAATCAATCATATAGATTGAGGATCATCAGGCTTAAAAGCTGATTAATCTTTTAAGGAGATTATCCGTCCAGGGATCTGATAAATCACTAACATTTTGTGTATACATGGTGCCCCCTCGTTTAACAAGTAAACCTCCCTCATTAAGACATACTTTGACTACTAGTTTCCCTGCTTGACGTTGAGGCCTGGTAGATTTTCAGTCGATGTTAATAATGACTTTTCAAGATTTTTCGTCACCCTACAACTGGTCTGGACTACATCTTCTAAATTGAATCAGCAAGTGGGTCATTCGGAAGACTTTACTTCCTTGAGGATGGAATGGATACATCATATGGGTAATAATAAAGTGGTCGGATGCAACATTGTCCTTGTTAGGAGAAACAATGAGGATCGTCATGTTTAAGTTTTCGATCTGGCGCAAGATCCTGTTTCCGACCATGCTATGCAATCACCGCTCTCTCATGGTTTACACTCGTTTTGGTACAAGTGACCTACAAGTTAGCTTTACTAAACTAGTAGGATTTTCATTCAAATAATTGAGTGATAATGCAACTTCAAAGACTATTAATAATTTAAAACATAACTCAACATTTCTTTTTAATAGCTTTTAGGGCAAAATGTATGTAAAATGGTTCTTGGACATGTTTGTTTCTAACCCCTTGCGTAAAAATTTTAAAATTTGAAGTATAAAAGCCTTAAGTGTTGTAAAACGAAATCCCGATAAATTTCTATCCCCCAAACACCCCCACACTTGAGATCATGCAAGGCCCTCATTGCATGAAATCAGAAAAAGGATTAAAATTTAGAGGGCAAAGTGATAGGGTGAATCAAGAAATTTCCAAATTTTTGAACCTGTAAATCGTGGAACATGGTAGACGGATGCCGCTGAACTTACTGCCAGCATAAGAGCATCGTCCATTCTGCGATCATCATCATACACATATCATAATATCAAATGTTGCTGAACTTATTGCCAGTCTTTGAAGTTCAATCACGATGCACACAATAACAAACTAAACAAATAAAACTAAAAATAACGGTGTTTTTACAACCACAACCATTATCAAATTAGTTAATATTACAAACCAAACATTGTTTAAAAACACACCACAAGAAATAAATAAATTGTTTGAAAATGTTAACACAAAATGATCATAGGCTCGCAGACCTTTAGTTGTCGTAAGACCAAAAGTAACTTCTTGAGCCATCTCTGCTTAGGCGTCTCTGCGGGTATTGTTGTTCAAACCTGTTCCTGGCATCCTGCAACGCAGCGTTAGAATCATAAATTGGGTAATGAGGAGGTGGGTTTTGAGGATCAGTGTAGTATGTGGGTGTCAGGCGTGTTGTCCCATATTACTGATCGGGGTTGGAATAAAATAACTCGGTGTTATGGTTATTCCAATCAATACCATAACTGTTCCATCCCTGATTATGTACTTGAGCAATCTGGCATTGCTCCATTCTTTGCTGATTCTCCCACATACGATCGTTATGAGTCCTCTGCTCATTCGGACTCAACCTCATGTTATTCACACTATTAACCAAATTATCCCAACTAGATTGGGACGGATTCCAAGGACCTTGATCATGAACATTAGTCTGAGCTTCCATTTCCGATTATTCTTCTTCTTGTTGCACCTGTTGAACATTTGCTCCACTACCACTTGCTCCACCTGCGACAAAAGGCACTAAACGCCTATTTTCGTCGTACATAAGAATCTCAGCATTTACATAAGAAACTTTCTTTATAGCTTTCATGGTGTGATCACACTCCATCAATTGGCTGAAATCAATGTTAAAGTGACGAGCAAACCTTGTGATATAGTGGCCCCCAAGAAGCGGTTTTTCTCTCCGTGTCTCGGTGGTGATGGCTAGAAAATAGTTGCCTATCATCCCCGGAATATCAGTATAGCAACCCCATTTGATTTGATCCATTATCTATAGATCCATCGATTTAACCTTTTTATTTCCCTCGACTCTCGCATTGAAAGTGCATGTGATAAGTCGATGAAGGAGTTTATCATCTAGGCTTGCAATTTCATTATACCGGTGCCTACTTGATTTAAAAGGCCTAGATGCATTCGGCCCACAAATTCTTCTCCAAAAACCTAGCTCATTAAAGAGAACTCTACCATGGTAAACGGAAGTTGTCAAGTAAATTCTCAATTGGTTGTCGTTATGCTCCTCAAAAATGCCCAACACTCTACATAACCCAACTCTGCTTAACCCTCTATCTACACCCCCTAGTCGAAACCGAAGAAATTCATTTGATAAAGGATCACGAACGTTGTTAAACCTTAAAGTTGAGTAAAATTCCTTTAATAACACCGGATAAATTTGTTCGCGGATGCAAAAAACGTGCTCCCATGCGTAGGAAATGATCCTATCGTAGGGAATGGCTAATAGGTGGGAAACATAGTTGTGCATACCCGCCTCATCCAATGGGGCCCAAATAAAATACCACGTGGCATTTATTTGCCTACTATCTATCCTATTAAAAGTCTCTGCGTAATCTTCGTCGTTCTGAATTTGTCTCAACCAAACTTGAGGATCATTTAGGTCCTCCTCTTCTTCTTCAGAAGATGATGTATAATGTTGTTGTGGTGGTGGTGGAACGTTTCTTGCTGTTCTGCCTCTTTTTGGATGTCCTCCTCTGCTAGATTGTCCCCTAGAACTCATGATTCAAGCTTGGATTTGAAGGAAGAAATCACGAAATTGAAAGAAGAAATTAGGGTTTTTGAGAGTTGGTTCGTTTGTAAGAGAGAAAAATAGAGAAGAGTGTGTTTTGTGGTTGAAAATGGGGTGGATAGGGTTTAAAACGCGTTTTATTTTTTCTGGTTCAGGTATCTGGACGGCGTCCAAATTTCGGGACGGCGTCCCATTGTTAAGCATTGGACGGCGTCCAAAAATTAGGACGGCGTCCAAAAATTAGGACGGCGTCCAGATGAACTAAGGATTGCTGACCTGTTTTTTAGAAAACTCTTTGTATTTGGACGGCGTCCAAGGAATTTTGGACGGCGTCCCACTGGTCTGGTGGCTCAAAATTTTAATAAAACTCATAAAAATTCCCATTTTTAACACACAAAAGTTCATATCACCATCATAGATCATTTTATACATTAAAAACAATCACACCAATCATAAAACACTCAATTCAAACTATTTACACGCGCGAACTTTCTTTAACGAGTCATTCACCCAACTCGTCCCATTTCGATTTAAGCTTTGTTTTCGAAGTTGAAGCTAACCTCATCTTCGATTTCTTGGGGACCATCGACATAGTGTTTGACCCAGTGGCCATTCACTTTAAAAATGTCGCCTTCCAGTTCACCACTTCAATTGTACCATAAGGGTACACTCTTCTAACAACAAATGGTCCCGACCATTGAGACTTAAGCTTTCCTGGCAATAACTTAAAACAGGCATTGTAAACAAGGACATGATCTCCTTCCATGAATTTCCTTGGATTTTTCAATCTCTTATCGTGCCATTGTTTGGTCTTTTCTTTATAAATTAGAGAGTTGTCATAGGCTTCAAGCCTCAACTCGTCTAATTCATTCAATTGGGTCAAACGTAACCGACCCGCCTCTTTGTAATCCAAATTACATGCCCTTAGCGCCCAATGTGCTTTGTGTTCAATCTCCAAAGGGAGATGGCATGCTTTTCCGTATACCATTCGGAAAGGAGTGGTTCCAATAGGTATTTTGTAGGCCGTGCGAAAGGCCCACAGTGCATCGTTTAACTTAACAGACCACTCTTTTGGATTTGCACCAATGGTCTTTTCAAGTATGCGTTTTAAAGACCGATTGGTATTCTCCACTTGCATACTTGTTTGGGGATGATAGGATGTTGAAATTTTATGGATCACTCAATATCTTTTTAACACCTTTTCTAATTGCTTATTGCAAAAGTGGGTGCCTCGGTCACTGATAAGGGCTTTTGGTGTGCCAAACCTTGAGAAAAGTTCCATCAAAAAAGTTACTACAACTCGACCATCATTTTTTGGGAGAGGTTTTGCCTTCGCCCATTTTGAAACATAGTCTATGGCAACAAGTATGTAGAGATAAGAATGAGACTTTGGAAAGGGACCCATAAAGTCAGTTCCCCAAACATCGAACACCTCGCATACTTGGATGCTTTGTTGAGGCATTTCATTCCGTTTAGTGATTTGACTGGCCGTTTGGCACGCGTCACAAGCTTTACAAATGGCGTGGGCATCTTTGAATATTGTTGGCTAATAGAATCCGGCCTCGTAAACTTTCCTCCCCGTAATTTGGGGTCCAAAGTGCCCACCCGTAGGACCAAGGTGACAATCAAGAAGAATTTGAGTGCATTCCTTCCCCGAAACACACCTGCGAATAACTTCATCCGCACATCACCTAAATAGATAAGGGTCTTCCCAAAAATAGTATTTTAGGTCACTAAAGAATTTCTTCCTTTTCTGATGTGACCAACCGGTTTCTAGGTACCACCCAACAATGTAATTGGTGAAATCAACATACCACGGGTCTTCCACCTTCTATACTCGCATGAGGTATTCACCGAGAAAATCATCTTTAATACTCGATTCATGGAGTACTTCAAGATTGGGATTTTCAAGCCTAGAGAGATGGTCAGCCGCGAGATTTTTGGCACCTTTCTTGTCCTTAATCTCGATATCAAATTCTTGCAAGACCAAGACCCATCTTAGCAATTGAGGTTTGGCATCCGGCTTAGAGAAAAGGTATTTCAATGCCGAATGATCGGTTAAGACAATTGTCTTCGATAGGATAAGATATGATCGGAATTTGTCAAAAGAAAAGACGATAGCAAGGAGCTCTTTTTCCGTTGTTGCGTAGTTCAATTGGGCTCCTTGTAAAGTCTTGATTGCATAATAAATGGGTTGAAAATGTTTCTCAACCCATTGGCCCAAACTGAACCAACTGCAAAATCCGATGCATCTCACATTAGCTCGAATGGTAATGACCAATTTGGAGCTATGATTATTGGTGCGTTAACAAGTTTTTGTTTTAAAATGTTGAATGCCTTAGTGCATTCACTTGTGAAAACAAAGGGTGCATCTTTTTCGAGAAGTTTATTCAATGGCGTTGCAATTTTTGAAAAATCTTTAATAAATCGCCGGTAAAACCCAGCATGCCCAAGAAAACTTCTCACACCCTTCACATTTGAAGGAGGTGGAAGGTTGGCAATGACGTCAACCTTTGCTGGATCCACCTGAATACCAACACTTGAGATTTTGTGCCCCAAGATAATGCCTTCTTTAACCATAAAGTGGCATTTCTCCCAATTTAGCACTAAGTTTGATTTCTCACACCTAATTAGCATTTTCTCCAAATTTAGAAGGCATGAATCGAAAGTGTCACTGAAGACTGAAAAGTCATCCATGAACACTTCCATGCGTTCTTCAATCATATCATGGAAAATGGCCATCATGCACCTTTGAAATGTTACGGGAGCATTACATAGACCAAAGGGCATTCGGCGGTATGAAAAGGTGTCATAGGGACACGTGAAGGTAGTCTTTTCTTGATCCTCGAGGGAGATGGGAATTTGAAAGTACCCGAAAAACCATCTACCAAACAATAAAAGCTATTTCCTGCTAGTCTCTCTAATATTTGATCAATGAATAGTAGCGGAAAATGGTCTTTTCTTGTGGCATCGTTTAACTTAAGATAATCTATACAAACTCACCACCCCGTGACAGTTCGTGTTGTGATAAGCTCGTCTTTAGCATTTGTGGTAACAGTTATACCACCCTTTTTAGGAAAACAATGGACCGGGCTTATCCACGGACTGTCTGAGATTCGGTAGATTTGACCTGCATCTAGCAATTTAATGATTTCCTTCTTGATAACATCTTGCATATGATGATTTAGTCTCATTTGACGTTGCACCACTGGTTTGGAATTTTCTTCCATTAAGATCTTGTGAGTGCAATAAGGACTAATTCCTTTTATATCATGGATTTTCCATGCAATAGCCTGTTTGTGGGCCTGTAACAAGGAAACAAGACGTTCTTTTTCATGTTTAGAAAAAAGTGAGGAAATAATTACCGGAAGCTTCGAATCTTCCTGAAGGAAAGCGTACTCAAGATGATTAGGGAGCGGCTTAAGCTCCAAAATTGGAGGTTCCTCAATTGAGGGTTTACTCCGATACTCGCTATCCTTGTTCAGTTGTTCTAACTCCTCCTTAGTTGGTTCATACCCATTTGCCATCAATGTGGCCATCACATCCATTTCTTCTTCAAGAAATTCTTCATCTCCACTCGCCAAATCGTACACCCCTGTTTCATTCGATTCGGGAAATTCCTTCAAGAACTCATAATGCGAATCTATACTTTGCATAAAATAACAAGTATCACCTGAAGATTCTGGATATTTCAATGACTTGTCAATTGCAAAAGTCGCACTAGCTTCACCAATTCTAAGGGTCAACTACTGGTCATAAACATCAATGACACATCTAAAAATGGTCGACCCAAAATAATTGGTATTCTTTCATCAACTTCCATGTCTAAAACCACAAAGTCTGCCGGAAAAATCAGATTCCCGGTCTTAACTAACATATCCTCTATTATTCCTCGAGGGAATTTTATAGAGCGATCAGCTAGTTGAATAGCCATTCATGTTGTCTTGAGTTCCCCAGGGGCTAATTTAAGGAAAATCGAATAGGGCATTAAATTTATACTAGCCCCTAAATCGGCTAATGCCCTCATACAATCAAGGTCACCCATTAGACATGGAATAGTGAAACAACCCGGATCTTGAAGCTTTTTGGGAAGTGTATTGGACACCAGCGCTGAACATCTAGCATTTAAAGTGACCGATGAAATGCTTTCTATCTTCTTGCCGTTAGTAAGTAAGTCTTTTAAGAACTTAGCATACTTGGGCATACCTGAAATCACATCAATAAAAGGCATATTTATGTTAATTTGTTTAAACATATCTAGAAATTTTGACCTTTCGGCTTCAAGCCTTTCTTGTTGTTGCTTCCTTAGGTATGGGAGCGGTGGTTGATATAGCTTTACTACGGGTTTCTCCCATTCTTCCTTCTCAACCACTTGTTCCGGCTCCTTAACCGGTTTATCATTTTTGTTCAACAAAAAACTGAAATCAGAATCTTCGGGCATTATTGGAGCTTCATATGTTAGACCACTCCGTGTGGTGATAACATTGGCGTGCTCATTTCGGGGGTTCTTATTAGTATCGCCCGGTAAACTCCCTGGTTTTCTTTCACTAAGTAAACTAGCCAAACCACTCATTTACTTCTCCAAATTTTGAATTGCGGCTTGTTGGTTTCTGAATTGGTGTTCATTTTTCTCGTTTGTTTGGCTTATATTAGTAACAAGCTGGGTCTGAGATGCAATTAACTTCTCCAACAAACTCTCCATATTTGACTTTTTCTCTTCATTTTGGGGTTTTTGATAGAAACCCAGAGATTGTTGTTGGAACCCATTACTTGACCCTTGTTGGTAATTAGAATTTTGACCTTGAGGGTTGTATGGGTTGTTGAAGTTTCGGTTAAATTGGGCTCTTCCTTAAAATTGATTATTATTTCTTTAGCTTATGAAAGCCACTTCTTCTTTCTGAGTCATTGTTAAACCGGCATCACAATCTTTTCCTAAATGGAGACCACCACAGTATTCACAACCTACCTTCATACTATGGATTTCCTTGTTGATCTTTTCCATGTTTCGAGCAACACCATCTATTTTCACACTTAGGGAACTAAGGTCATCATAAGCACTTGCGCTTTAAACTTGAGCATGACGAGTAATTGTCGTTCTTGATGCCACTCATGAGAATAATCGGCTTGCTTCTCGATTATCTCATAAGCTTCTTACTCGGTTTTGTCCATGAGTGAACCTCCGGCCGCTTGATCAATGGAAATTCTGGTTGCAACATCACAACCCTTGTAAAAGATTTGAACTTTTTAGAAGGTATCCAAACCATGGTTTGGACAACCTCTTAGCATTTTGGAAAATCGATTACATGCTTCATACAAGGTTTCCATCAGCTTTTGACAAAATTGGGTAATTTCTTGTTGGAGTCTCGCGGACTTAGAAGCTGGAAAATATTTCTTAAGAAATTTTTCCAACATACCATCCCAAGTTTCTATCGTAGCCTCGGGCAATGAATCTAACCAACTCCGTGCTTCTCCGTGGAGTGTCCAGGGGAAAAGTCCTAAAAATATGGCTTGATCAGTGTCCGGCTAAAGCTTGAATAGAAGGCATATCTCTTGAAAAAGACGAATATGCTCGTTTGCATCTTTATTCGGACCACCACCAAATTGACATCTGTTGTTAATCATTTGGAGAATAGGTCCTTTTATTTCAAATTTTACCTCACCAGGTGTCTGAGTAATTGAACTTCCTTGTCCGGTTCGGGTTACCTTCATCTTGGCCGCCATTGATTGTCTTGGTAACACCGGTCTTGCCTCTCCTTCCATTTCAAAATTTGGAGGATGAACGGGTTCACCAAATTTAGAATATCGTGGCTTGGTTGTACTTGATTCTGAATCGAAAGTTTCTTGCTTTGATGAAGATTCAAAAAGTTTAAGTACTTCTTTTGGGATTCTATCAAGCTTTCTATCAGGTTCTGTAAGCGGTGTAAGTAATGGAGAATCTAAACTTTGGGTATGTGGCATATGCAACCTAAAATCTGTCAATCACACAACTAACAAAACTATTAAACGTACCGATTCTATAAGTTTAAAAATCAAAGACTATTAATAATTTAAAAAGAATTAAGAAACTACTTAATCACAAATTAGTTAATAAAATTCTATTTTGACACAAAACTGTCCCCGGCAGCAGCGCCAAAAACTTGATGTGCAAAACGTGTCATATGATTTATATTAGGAAAAATACCGGTTATTAGAACTATTACATAACCACGGGCAGTGTACCCGATCATGTAGTAGTATGGATAATGGTTTAGTCCGTGTATCATTCCAAGGACAATTGTACGTATCAAACTACAATTAGAAACTATATTATGATTAACTAAGTTAATGAAATTGAAAGGTACGAAATATTTTGGTTTTGCCCTTTAACGATGGGCGAATCAAGAGGATTTCTAGTTTTATAAGTAAAGGAACTGTTTTTGGTATTTTTAGTTTTAAACAATTGTAAATAAAGCAAGTGCCAATGGGGCTTTGCCTCATTGGTCACCATGTTAACATGGTGTTCGAGGAGACCAAGGGTTCGAGTCTCGGGGGGGGGGGGGGGGGGATTTTCGTGAATTAACTCTAACCACTAACATTGCCTTTCAAAAAAAAAAAAAAAAAAAAAAAAAAAAAAAAAAAAAAAAAAAAAAAAAAAAAAAAAATAAAGCAAGTAAAGATAGTTTGAATTAAATCAAAGAGACGAAATGTTTATCTAGATCTTTTACCCTCGGTATTGAATGTAAGTTTTGATATTAAGGCCCGATTGAATGACTTTATATGTAAGTTACCTATTAGATTCACTAAGAGTTCTCTTTAGCAAATATGCAAACACAATTACAAGATCAATGGTTTCCTTTTCACTATAGGTCTTGTATTTGTAATCGGATAACTTAGCTAGTTCTAAGGCTTGAAACTTGACTTTTATGTTCATAGTTATCAATAACTGTACAAACGTTCGTTGCATACAATTCATCCCTATATCGTCTAATCATTTGAATCTAATTTACCCCCTTGGTCCGGTTTAGTAAACAATCAATCTAAGACAAGTTGATTGTAAATCAATATGATAAATCAACAAGAGTTTTTTTTATCAACAACATATCAATTAACTAGATACAAATGATTTTTAACATCAATAAGCATGTTCTTGATTCAAGCATTAAAACTATCACACAAATTACATTCAATTAATAAGTTTACATCCAACACCTTGGTTATTAATCTAGACAATCATTATGAAATTAGCCAACAATCATATTAACAAACACAATAACAATCAAATGATAAGAAGAATTCATTGTTTGAGAACAAGAAATCAACCTACTAGAAGAATGAATCTTGGATTGAGAAGGATTTGAATCTTGATTCTTGATTGTTAGACCTCTTCTAAGAGCTTGGAGTTCTCCAAAATTGCTCCTAAATTCGTCTCCAGAACTGATTTTTTCGTGTATGCCAACTGGTCTCTCAATCATTCACTTTTAAAGTGGTTAAAGTGGCCCAAAAGTCAAAAGTAGGCTGAAACCTACTACTGGACGGCGTCCCTGATTCTGGACGGCGTCTAGTACTAAAGGACTTGGACGGCGTCCCATTTCCTGGACGGCGTCCAAGTATGAAGAGTGGGACGGCGTCCCAATTCCTTGGACGGCGTCCAGATCAACTAATGTTCACTGTGTCACTTTTTTATGTTCTCCCTTAATTTGGACGGAGTCCCAATCATTTTGGACGGCGTCCAACATATCTGAAGCCTTGTTTTACCATTTTAGAGCGCTAATTTGACCATAACTTGTTTCGGGATCAACCATTAGGATATCAAAACTCATATAATGGTCATAAATCATCAAAACTCTTCACAAATCACTTTCTGATACAAATTTGCATATCTTTGTGTATTACTTGTAGAAACCGCCTTAACTATCCTTGATTCGAGAGCATTTATTATGATATTGCGAGAGATATATATGATGAAATCGAGCAATATCAGTTCCTAAACAGGATACTGAGGCAAGAGTTGCCAAATCAAGTGATCATAGTAGAGCTTTTGAACCAAAGGCACGATCGCCTTCGCAAAAAGCTAGTCGTCGAAAATACTTTTCTCGTACCAGACCACGAGTGAATCTCTCTGAAAATAGCAAAATGTGAAAAACCAGAAGAGCAATATTGCTACTTCTAAACTGCCTAAGTTTACGGTTTCTAATGATGAGATTCCACCGGACTCAAACGGGAAATGGATGGAAGTTCAAGCTTTGGGTGATAATGGACAACCTACTGCCATCCGGGCGTGGGTTCCCATTATCAATTAATTTTCTTAATGTGATGTGCAGGGGACCAGGGTACCTGCGAACAACACCTGGATAGTGGATAGCGGCGCTTCGAGACATATGACTGGACAACTATCTCTTCTTTCGAATGTACACCCAATTAAGGGATGTTATGTAGCATTTGCTGGAGATAAAGGAGGACACATTTCTGCTCAAGGTTTATTGAAGAATGAAAAAGTTAGTTTTGACAAAGTGAACTATTGTCAAGAGCTTGCAAACAATTTATTGTCAGTTTCACAAATCTGTGAAAAATCTTTCAAGGTAGCATTTGATGATGAATTCATCTACATTTTGAAACCAGAGTTTGTGATTCCTTCAGAAATGATTTTGATGAAGGCTCCTAGACAAGCTGATTTATATATGCAAGATATGAATGTTGCTACTTCAACTGCTGAACATCATCAAGCTTTTGTTTCTAAAGCAACTGAACAAGATTCTATTACTTGGCACAAACACATGGGTCATTTAAGTTTTCGTAAAATGAATCACCTTGTCTACAAAAATCTTGTAGAAGGTGTTGATCTTTGATCTTTTCAGATTCTAGGAACATGTGTTCCTTGTAAGAAGGGTAAGTAGAGCAAGAAAGCTCATAAGCTGGTGAAGTATAATCCAATCTTTGCTCCACTTGAATTATTACATATGGATCTTTTCGGTCCAATTCGTTTTGAAAGTATTGATGGATGGAAGTATTGTTTGGTTGTAACTGATGATTATTCAAGATTTTCTTGGGTAATGTTTTTGAAAGAGAAGTTCGATACGTTTGAGAACTTGAAAGTGCTAATCAATCGATTAGAGACAGGTTTCAATTTAAAGGTAAGAAAGATTCGTTGCGACAACGGTACAGAATTTGAGAATCAGTATCTTGCAGGTTTCTGTGTTGAAAAGGGTATCAATATGCAGTTCAGTTCTGCATACGCTCCTCAGATGAATGGTGTTGCTGAAAGAAAGAATAGAGTATTGATAGAGACAGCTAGAACAATGCTAGCAGATTCATCGTTACCTGTTTATTTTTGGAGTGAAGCTGTTGCAAATGCATGTTACACTATGAATCGAGTTCTGACTATTAAATGACTGGGTAAAACTTACTATGAGCTTTTACATGGGAGAAAACCATCTTAGAAGCATCTAGAACCATTTAGTGCACCATGTACCATCTTGAAGAGAAAACCAGGAAGTAAGTTTGATTCAAAAGTGGTTACTGGAGTATTTCTTGGGAATAGTTCTCCTAATAAGCGAGTTTTCAACAATGAGACAAGATGTGTTGAAGAATGGTCTGAAGTTGATGTCCAGAGGAATTATACGAAGAGTGCTTCTAAGAGTCATCCTTGGATTTATAACTATGATGAGCTGATTGACTCATTCAATCTTGCTCCAGATCATACGGAGAATGAAGTTGAGTTACAAATGGTATTTGATTTACAAAATGAACCAGAAGTATCTGCATCTACACCAACTCCAACTCTATTACCCACTGTCAATGAACCATTTCAAGATTCAGATCAAGACGTTGATCCAGTGTACGATACCTGTGGATCTGATATTTCAAGTGAGATTTCTGATAATCATGAAGATATTGGTGATACTACGAATCTACATCATGAGATACCTGTTCCTGCACAACCAGTTCCCAGAACTACAGTTGCTCATCCTAGAGAGAATATTATTAGAGATCCAAATGCATGTGTTAGGACAAGAAGGCAAGTTCAGTTTGATGGTCAAGTTGATACTCATATGATAGCTGCTGCTGCATACTACGAGTACTCATGTCATATTTCTAGAATAGAGCCAAAGACAATAAAGGAATCCTTGAAACATGTTGATTGGGTTATGGCTATGCAAGAAGAAATTTAGCAATTTCATCGTTTAGATATTTGGAAGCTAGTTACTAAGCTGCATGGTGCTAAAGTAATTGATCTCAAATGGGTTTGAAAGTGCAAATTTGACGAAGATGGCAATGTTATCCATAACAAATCAAGATTATTTGATAAAGGTTATCAGCAAGATCCTGAATTTGATTATGATGAAGTTTTTGCTCCTGTTGCCAGATTGGAAGCTACTCGCATTTTCTTGACTTTTGCTTCATTTTTGAAGTTCAAAGTGTTTTAAATTGATGTCAAGAGTGCATTTCTTTATGGCAAGCTAAATGAAAGAGTATATGTCAATCAACCACCGGGTTTTGAAGATCATCTTCATCCTGACAAAGTTTACCGTTTACGAAGAGCCCTATATGGTTTACATCAAGCCCCAAGAGCTTGGTATGGACGTTTGTCAAGTTATCTGATCGAAAAAGGTTATCAAATGGGCACGGTAGATTGTACTCTGTTCACGAAGGTTAAAGATAATGATATTATTTTGGTCCAGATCTATATAGACGACATTATTTTCTGTTCTACTAAGCAGGAACTCGTCGATGAGTTCGAGCAGGTTATGAAGGACGAATTTAAGATGAGCAAATTGGGTCTCCTACACTACTTTCTTGGTTTGTAAGTGGAACAGACTGATAATGGAATTTTTTTTCATCAAGCAAAGTATGTAAATGATATACTCGAATGTTTCGGTATGGCTCAAGAACGACGTTAGACTGTGAAGGGGAGCCTGTTGATCCTACATACTATCGAGCAATTATCGGATCGCTCATGTATCTCACTGCATCTAGGCCGGATATTATGTTCGCAACATGTCTGTATGCTCGTTATCAAGTTAATCCGAATACAGTTCATCTTACAGCTGCCAAAAGAATTCTTCGTTATCAGTTACATTCTCCAAATCTCGGCATTTGGTATTCGAATGAAGACAAGTTTGATCTTGTAGCATATAGTGATTCAGACTATGCAGGTTGCAAAATCAACAACAAATCTACATCAGAAGGATGTCAATTTTTAGGTGAAAGGCTGGTGACCTGGCAGTGCAAGAAATAAACTGCAGTTGCACTTTCTACGTGTGAAGCTGAATATATCGCTGCTGCTAGTTGCTGTTCGCAAGTTGTTTGGATCTAACAACAACTTCACGATTACAAACTAAGAATCTCTTTCTATCCTCTTTATATTGATAATACTACTGCTATTGCAATTACTAAGAATCATGTGCAACATTCTAAGACTAAACACATAGGTGTTAAATATCATTTTCTTAGGGATTGCCATGAGAAAAAGATAATTGAGGTTAAGAGAATAGGTACTAAGGACCAGAGAGCTGATCTTTTCACTAAGGCTTTTGATAAACCTAGGTTCTTGCTACTTTTAGAGATGAATGGCATTGTTGATCGAGACAAAGTAATTTTGGATGTTGCTTGTGAGGGTTAATCAAACTTTTAGACTTTACATGAAGGATGCATGACATATAGATTTTAGTTTCTTATTATCTGTATTGCATATTTTTGCTTCCTGTCTGCATTTCTCTGCATGATTTATCTCATGTTTGCATGGTAGTCTGTAGTTATTTTCTGTTTCTTTTGTTAAAATGCTAAAAGACAAAAAGATTTTATGTTTTAGTATTTTAGGGGGAGTGTATGTTTCAACAGAAAATACCTAAAAATGTAAAATGCCTTACCAGAAAACCCTAAAAAGTTGAAAAATTTCTGAAAATGAGCTTGTTTTGATTAATATGTTAGAGATGAAGAAATTATTGTACTTAGAATTGATATATTTGATTAGTAAGGACTGATTTGAATGTTTACGTTTATCTGTTGTGTGATGTACTGATAGATGTGACTTATGAATTCTTGGCATTAGACAATCATAATAAGAATAACGATCATCTAAGATTCAGAAGTCATGAACGATCTGTAGCGTTTGAAGGTAGTCACCTAATTATCTCCGAAACTGTATCTAATGATAATTGTTGAGGAACTCAACAGTCGGTTGAGGTTATCCCCTATCATATTTGATAATTACTAGAAAAGGTTGGGGGTGGATTTTAAGTTGAGGATTATCTGTTTGGTTGGGGCATACCATGTTGTTACGGTCCTAAGACTTTATAATCGAAACTAAACCCCGAAAATATCAGAGAAAATTAGTTTATGTCGAAAGTAAGTGTCCCTTCTCGCTTAAGGTTGAAAATTATAATTCCTTATTGCGGACCATTCAAGCATTTAAGGGATAACACCTTCGAGTGATCTGAGCACACAACAAAGAAACATGAGTTCATGCATAATAATGGAAAATTCATTCATGATGGTGTTCAAAATCAATATATCAAAAGACTGTAATATGCTGAAAACTAAATATCAAAAGAAAATCAAAGTAAAAAATAATTGGCGTATCAAGATGGCAAAGTCCTGAAAGTATGAAGAATGCTGATTCATGATATGCTCATAAAGAACTCAGATCATTCTTAGTGTGACGCCCCCGCACAGCTTGAATTGTTTAATCACGACGTTCACACTGAACTATCAAGATTCTTGTCGTCTGCAATATAGAGTTATACCTATTAAGACTGTAAGTTGGAAAGATACTTACCTAGATATACTCTAAATAATATATATATGAAAGTTTAACTTTCGATTCCGTTTTCCATGTCAATTTGAACATAAAGAAGTTAAGGGCCTTGAGATTTATTTCGTGTGACGACTGGTCATCAGGCAAGTCTGCTTTAACTGTAGACCAATCTCCGCGGTAAATAATGCGCATATTCGGATAATCCAATATACTCTAAGATCTGTCGTACCAACTAGATTGAAGATTGTCAACACACTGGTAGAAGCCAAAGGCTGACAGAGTTATTCAAAATGTCATGAGATCCATCAGGTTCAATTTGAATGAAGTACATGGAAAGAGATAACGGAAAGTTACGCGTAATGAATTGACAACCTAATAAAAACGCACAATCATAAGTGATGAAAGAATCAAGGATCAATGAACTTTGCGTGATCTCAAAAATCACTGCTTTATAATGTTCAAGTAATTAATGCTAACATGATTGTCGAAGTGTCCGGAATGAATATGTTCATGTTTAATGAGAATTGATATCAGTAATTGCATGATAATAGACATAGACTGGATAATTAGGAATGAACAACATAAGTTGATTCAATATGTCAGTTCTGATCCATTTTTTAATTGATAATCATTTTGCTTACAAAAAGAATGTGGATTTATGTGATTGTTATCTGTCTGTTAAATAATTTGCATTGAAAACTGTAAAAGAACAAAAAGATTTTGATTTTGCATGTTATTGCACTTCATGGTAGAATGTCTTTTAGTTGCATATTTTTAGTTGCACGACATTATATCTTAGAAAATTTATATAGACTTCTTTCGTTCTTTTGTTTTTTGATTATCCTCTAAATGTATAATGACATCTGAAAGAACCTTGTCGAGTGAAGATATTGTTGGCCACCAAATCCATAAGATAGAAGTTTGTAGAGCTTGTGATTGTTTGAAGGACTTTAATGATTTAAGGTTGTTAATGAACTTAAGATGACATTACACTGTAGGACTTACTCATGAGAAACAGAATGTTTAGAGTAATAACCTCGTTCTGGTTAGGATTTTTGATCAACCTAAGTGTTAATGATCATTTATTGATGGATTAGTGATTTATGACTCAAATTGAAAGTGCTAGTTAGCTCTAAGATTGACAAACGAGTCGAAATCCTAAGTTTGTGAAAATTTAAATTTTTTGAAATTGTCTAAGTGGCTCACTCGCACGACTGATGTGTGAACCGTACGAGTAACCACACGTGTGAGGTTAACCGTACGGATGACCCTGTTCTAGAATTTTCCTAAGACATTTGGGTTACACACACGAATGACTGTGAGACACGCAGTTGAATGGTGAACCGCGAGAATATAAATAGGGGGTGACGAGCACAGGAGCTCACACTTGTGCACCTATTTCATTTTCTCTCTCAAAATTCAACCTTTACTAATCGAATTTTCCACCGTGGCGTTCGTTAAGCTTGTTAATCCGACCACAGAGCCACCAACTTGGTATGATTTCATCAAATTTTCATAGGTTAATTTGTTGTTTTAATGTATCGAAACCCTAAGGGTTTTTAACTTGAATTTTGTAAAATTGAAGTGTGTTTTGATTGATATCTGTTATAGTTTTGTGTTAATCGAAACCTAATGTTGCTATTGTGATGTAAATCGGCCCCTAAAGCGATCAAACATGTAATCTCGATGATTTAAAAGTGCATTTAATATGTGTTTCATCAGACATGCACGAGTGACATCACTCGCACGTGTGAGACATGACTCGCACGAGTCAGTACACGGTTGATGATCAACTGTGTGAACCTTTGAGCTCACTCGTTAAATTTGATTTGGTTGCTCACTCGCTTGACAGAGCTGACACGTGTGATTAGCCGCATGAGTCATCATATGGTTGAGTCACTCGCTTATAAACAGTACCTCAACCGTATACCTTGCCTGAAAACATACTACTGCTCAAACGTGTCAACAGTGGCACGAGTGACTATATCACTCGCACGGTTGATCACTCAGCCACACGTTTAACATTATCACTCGCACGGTTTACCATGTTAACAAGTTTATGACACTTTGATGCGAATGCTTTGATATTTTATGATATGCGGTTTGTATCTCTAACATTTTTGTTGATATTTCAGTTTGCTAAGATATCATCAATGGCTGAACAACAAGTCAATGTTCCAGTAGTTAACGTAGAAGGACAGGGGGAGCAACAAGCTAATCCTCAAGTGAATCCAGTTAACCCACCTGCTCAGCAAGAGATTCCTCTAGAGAAGGGTGAACTGAACAATCAAGTCGCTCTCTATGACACTACTCTAGAGAGAGGTGATCATTTTAAGGAGATTGTGGAATTTCTTAAGAGATCAAGGATACACACTGCTATTTCTACTCCATGCACGGCCTACTACAGCCATCAAAGAGAATTCTGGAGAAATGCTGTACTTGATGTATCAGAAGATGATGCTAAGCTTGTTAGTAAGGTTCAAGGGCATAAGATCATTGTTTCTAAGACAGTGATAAGGAGGATTTTGGGTTTTAATGACGAGAACTGCTCCCACATGACGATCAGTCGAGAAAGAATTCATGGTTGCTTCAAGAGGTGTGCTTATTCTGGTTACCTAATTGGTAATTCTGAACTGATGAAGACACTTCTGCCTCCACAGTTTAGATATCTTGCTCATGTGATCATGTACTGTTTGAGTGGACGTAAATCTGGATTTGATAAATTGAATGAAAAAGTGCAGAGTATGTTTGTGGCACTTGTCCTAAAGGCTCCATACAATTTTTCAGGATTTGTCTTACACTACTTCAAAGCGAATCTTTTCAGTTCTACTCAGAGATATCTCATTTATGCCTGTTTTCTTTAATTGATCATTAATGACGCTGCACCTGATCTACCTAAGCTTGAAGAGGATATTATTCACCTTAAGCCAATGAATCCGATAACTTTTCGAAGAATGGAGGAGATAGGAAACGAGGGTTTGAAACCCGACTTTAAGAGAAAGCTTATTTGTCATCTGATCAAGGAAAACTATCGATGTCCATCTGGTAATGCTTGGAGGAATGAGGATTCAGACTCTAACTATGAAGTTACTGATGAAAAAGGTGAGGGTGATAATCAGAGAGCTACTGGTGAAGTTCAAAGAGGAGGTAATGTTGATGATGAAATTATTGAAGGTGATGATGAAGTGACAGAGGAAGATGTTAGTTTGATTCAGAGGAAGAGAAAAGGGAAGGAAGCGATGACTTCAGAACAGTCCAAGAAGAAGGAGAAGAGAACGAAACATCATTTTGATTCATCTCAAAAGTCATCTCAGGGAGGTTCGAAGCAACAAGCTCAGAAATAACCATCCGGTTTCATGAAGAATGCAAGAGCAGCTGTTACCTCACCAAAACCTGCCACCACAACACCTCAGGTCACATCAGCCGAATTCAAGACACAGCAAAATCTACTGTTGTCTTTGATCACGAAAATAACCAATCTAGAGAATCAGGCCATTGAGGAGGAGAAGATCAGTGAAGCTAAGATTGAGTCGTTGGTAGAAGAAAACAAGAGGTTATCTGATAGACTGGACCGTCAGAAGGGAAGGATGGAGAAGTTGAAGAAGAAGGTATTGGCGATTAAGAGTGAGAATAAGGAGAAATTGAAGGAGTTGAACAATAAGATCAAATCGATTACCTCTGGTAAAACTAAGTTGATTAAGGAGAGAGGAGAAGAATTTTCTTCTGATTTGCGTGGTGATGACGAGAAAGACGATGAAGAAGATGCTGGAACTGGAGGACCCTCTTTTGAGATACCAAAAGGGGGACATTCGACCAAGTGATTTTCCAGTAGAACAGCTTGCTGCTCTGGCATACGATAGTGAAAACGATACAGAGGATGTAGAGACAGTTGAAGCTGAGAACAAGGCTCCACAAGAAGAGTCATTTGCCAGTATCCCTCCTGAATCAATCCAAAATATCAACTTCGGTGATTTCGATAATTTGTTTGCTGATGAGAAGAGTGAAGATTCTATTGGTAAGGATAGTGTAAAAGAGGATGTGATTGTTGAATCTGAGGACGAATTAAGTTGAGGTTGTTATACCTTCGCTTGAGCCATACTCAAATCCGTCACTCAACACCTTAAGTGACTTTTTCAATTTGAGTAGTGATGTGAAAAGAAAGAAGTTAGATGATTTAGAACAGGCGAGGAAGGCATACAAAGAACAAGTGAAAGAAGTGGATGTTTTAATTGAAAAGAACAAGAAAATCTGACATGAGAAACTGCTCGTTGAGAAAGAAAGAAAAGAGATTGAGCTGAAGAAGAAGAAACTCCGAGCTGAGCAAGCTAAAGCCGAGGCATGGAATGAGATTAATGAATGGTTCAAGCGTGATAGGGTTAAAGTTAACAGAAACATTGAAGAAGACGAGATCCGTCAGAGTTGGTGGAAACAGAACGTCGTTAACCCTGATCAGTTGAATAAGCCAAAACTTGAGCCGAAGTTTGTTAGTTTCTATGAAAGGGGAATGAGAACCAAGAAGTACTCCAAGGGTAAAAATTTAAGCTGAGGTTACTTCAAGGAGATCAATTGCTTCACGATCAAGAGGAAAGGAGGAGTTGATTACATGGTACGTCCTAGTCACTTCAAAACTCTACCGTACTTCGAGATCATGCAACTTGCTAAGCTGAAGATGTTGAACACTGAAGATTGTGACCTTTCTAGGTGGTTTCAGATAAAACTCAGATATGAGTATAAGATAGGGAAATGAGACATCTTTCAGTCAACAGCCGCCAGGTTTTCCATGCACCCAACAAAGAGAAATTCTAAAGGTGGACCTGTACACGTTGTTAAGTTCCATCCAGCCAAGTACATGAAGCAATCTCCATTGATGCCCTTACCTAAGGATATATGCAAAAACTTCAGATGGTGGTTCTATGATGAGTTGTCGGAAGAAGCAGTGATCTTGACTGCAATTGAAAAGGAAGATGGAAGTATACAGTTCGACAATGTGAGGATTTTAGATCCTATGTGGCTGAGGAACTTATCAAGATTTGATGTGGAGACTCTTCACCGCCATCACATCACGTATAGAGATGATCGAAAAGAGGAAGCTATGAGATATCAACGTGTGATCGATGTCTACCATGCCTACCTCAACAGAGAAAGTGATGCTCAAAGCTCAAATCAAGTTCAAGCCAGCTGATCTATGTCGGATACTGTATTGCTAGTTTGTGTTTTTGTTTTTGATGATGTATTTATGCGAGAGAGAGAATATGGATATGTATTTGATGTTAAACTGATGATTACTTTTGGACTTATATGTATTTTACGGACGGTTACTTTATTGTAATCGATTGTCTAGGTCCTAGGGGGAGTTGTTGATGTGGTCCTAGGGGGAGTTGTTAATGCATTTTATGTAAGTCCCTAAACATCTAACCCAAGTCCATTGCAGGTACTACAGTTTACAGGCTACCATGATCGCTCGTTGTTATCCTATATGTGTTTGTATGTGGTTACAGGTACTGCAGGAACGCGATAAGGATGTTTGACTATGTTAGACTTAGTCGGACGTACGAGTGAAGCCTCACTCGTACGGCTGACAGGCTCATACACACGGTTGATGCTGAGCTAAGTCACAAATATAACCTAAATGATATGACACGAGTGAGTGATCACCCGTACGGCTGAGGAAGCCAACTCGTACGAGTGATGGATGACTCGCACAGGTGAGTCAACATCAGGGGTATATAAGTGTTATGTTCTTCATTTTAGGTTAAGCCTCTCATTTTTACACACACATCACTCAGATCTGGTTTGCCTTATCCGATTCTCTCTCAACCCAAATCACTCAAAAGATGAATAACAGCTCTAGGTGTTAATCTAATCACAATCATTTTGTGGTTTGACTAAATTAATCCCAAAAAGCTTCACATATTCACTAGTTATGGTTTGATTCACTAATTCCGCCTTTGTGTGAATTAAACCTGTTGATTTCGAAGTTCCTAGTCATGTTTCATCAATCATCATCATCATCATCATCTTCTTCTTCTTCTTCTTCTTCTTCTTCTTCTTCTTCTTCTTCTTCTTCTTCTTCTTCTTCTTCTGAAGCATAAGATTTACGTAGGTCGGGTCATTGTATGTAGACAAGACTTTTAACCACGACCCAAAAATTGTCTGGTCGAATCGTTCCCACTGTGTCAGCGTCAACTGGGCCGCTATGGTCCTAAGCAATTTGGGGTTATTCATTAATGTAAGCTCAGTCGATATATATTCCTAAAAACAAACAACGACGATTATCAAACTTACATAAAAAGGTACAACAGCAACACGACACCACGCACAACACATCACACATAGTGCGTGGTGCCATAGTCGTTGTGCGTGTTGGTTCCTTTATTGTTGATTGATACGTTAACAAAACAAAAATGAATTTCTCGTTTTGTTTTAAAAGACATAAGAACTAAACTAAATATAAACAACATCAACGCCATTTTAACAGCAACCACAAGTAATATATATATATATATATATATATATATATATATATATATATATATATATATATATATATACAGTTGATTCGGAAATGGAAATAACTTACAAGCACACCAAGTGTTTGACGAAATGTATGCACCAAATAACGAATCAAACCAATGGAATCTTGATTTTACTGGCTGTTTGATATTGTGGGTGATGTGTCAATGTAGAGTTTCTTGATCAACTACTTAATAAGTCAGATTTAACAAATTTTCGCTCGGTCAACAAGTTTAAAGACGAACATGAGTTTTTTGGAGTGTGCTACCATGTTTGGGGGGGAGGGGTAAACGGGTATAACCACGGTGTTATGTTGAAGTTTATCTAGAATTAAGTAGGTGAGAAACAAAAAATAAACGGATGAAACTAGCAAATTCAAGAAAATCGTTTTTCGGTGCGTGATTTGACGATATTGGGGGTGTGTGCGTTTTAAAATTGAAATCGGTGCCTTATTAAAGAAGTAACGCGCACCATACGTGTTTTGAGTTGGTTAGTGCATGATGCATTACACGTGCTTGTCATGCTTAAGTGTTCAGTGATCACGCATCACGCACTAATTTACACGTATCATGCGTGGTACGTGATCAGAGGACATTTTTGTAAGTACCGTAATTTGAGAACATTTTATTAAACATTTTAAAAAATGAGGAGCATTTTAACCAATTTTCCTTATATATTTTCATCATCTTTGTTTGTGTTGTATAGGATGCATACTTTTTTGGCCAAAAAAACGATAACATTAATAACCGATTCGGAGATCAACTCGTACAACCGATACAATTGAGTACTAAACGAGCTCAAACTACACATCAATCCTAATCAAACGGCTCACCAACTTGGTGAGAAAAAATGCGTTTTTTAAAAGATCAAAATACAACTGGAGCTATAACATAAGGAACACTATAATACCTGCCACACTACACAAGACAAATAAAGTAAATGGACGAATAGTGTCACCAGTCAGGAGAACGCCGACCATCAACACAAACACAGAGCACCACAGGTCATCCTAAGTCGTCAAAAACAGCAACCATCCCTACAAAAAATGCATCCTCCCCCGGGTCAAGACCAGATCTCCAAGAGGGAGATCATCACCTAGTCTAAACCCGAAGAAATCACCGGAGAGGAACAGACTTACAAAATAAACACAGAATAAACCGAAGCCCCACAACTGCAAGAACCAACAGCCCACCAGAATGAAGCCGAACAAGCCCACGGAACCAATAAATCACCGAGAGAACGTCGCAGTGGAGACAAGAAAGCAGCACCCAGAACAAGTCCGACCAAACCCCGGCAAAGAAACACGTCGGCCGAAAAAAGATAAAGATAAAAACAGCCACCAACATGAAATGTCCCGTTCTTATTGATTAAAAACGTTCCATATTAATTGATTTCGTTGCGAGGTTTTGACCTCTATATGAGACGTTTTTCAAAGACTGCATTCATTTTTAAAACAAAGCATAACCTTTATTTCATAAATAAAGGTTTAAAAAGCTTTACGTAGATTATCAAATAATGATAATCTAAAATATCCTGTTTACACACGACCATTACATAATGGTTTACAATACAAATATGTTACATCGAAATCAGTTTCTTGAATGCAGTTTTTACACAATATCATACAAACATGGACTCCAAATCTTGTCCTTATTTTAGTATGCAACAGCGGAAGCTCTTAGTATTCACCTGGGAATAAACATGCTTTAAATGTCAACAAAAATGTTGGTGAGTTATAGGTTTAACCTATATATATCAAATCGTAACAATAGACCACAAGATTTCATATTTCAATACACATCCCATACATAGAGATAAAAATCATTCATATGGTGAACACCTGGTAACTGACATTAACAAGATGCATATATAAGAATATCCCCATCATTCCGGGACACCCTTCGGATATGATATAAATTTCGAAGTACTAAAGCATCCGGTACTTTGGATGGGGTTTGTTAGGCCCAATAGATCTATCTTTAGGATTCGCGTCAATTAGGGTGTCTGTTCCCTAATTCTTAGATTACCAGACTTAATAAAAAGGGGCATATTCGATTTCGATAATTCAACCATAGAATGTAGTTTCACGTACTTGTGTCTATTTTGTAAATCGTTTATAAAACCTGCATGTATTTTCATCCCAAAAATATTAGATTTTAAAAGTGGGACTATAACTCACTTTCACAGATTTTTACTTCGTCGGGAAGTAAGACTTGACCACTGGTTGATTCACGGACCTATAACAATATATACATATATATCAAAGTATGTTCAAAATATATTTACAACACTTTTAATATATTTTGATGTTTTAAGTTTATTAAGTCAGCTGTCCTCGTTAGTAACCTACAACTAGTTGTCCACAGTTAGATATACAGAAATAAATCGATAAATATTATCTTGAATCAATCCACGACCCAGTGTATACGTATCTCAGTATTGATCACAACTCAAACTATATATATTTTGGAATCAACCTCAACCCTGTATAGCTAACTCCAACATTCACATATAGAGTGTCTATGGTTGTTCCGAAATATATATAGATGTGTCGACATGATAGGTCGAAACATTGTATACGTGTCTATGGTATCTCAAGATTACATAATATACAATACAAGTTGATTAAGTTATGGTTGGAATAGATTTGTTACCAATTTTCACGTAGCTAAAATGAGAAAAATTATCCAATCTTGTTTTACCCATAACTTCTTCATTTTAAATCCGTTTTGAGTGAATCAAATTGATATGGTTTCATATTGAACTCTATTTTATGAATCTAAACCGAAAAATTATAGGTTTATAGTCGGAAAATTAAGTTACAAGTCTTTTTTGTAAAGGTAGTCATTTCAGTCGAAAGAACGACGTCTAGATGGCCATTTTAGAAAACATACTTCCACTTTGAGTTTAACCATAATTTTTGGATATAGTTTCATGTTCATAATAAAAATTATTTTCCCAGAATAACAACTTTTAAATCAAAGTTTATCATAGTTTTTAATTAACTAACCCAAAACAGCCCGCGGTGTTACTACGACGGCGTAAATCCGATTTTATGGTGTTTTTCGTGTTTCCAGGTTTTAAATCATTAAGTTAGCATATAATATAGATATAGAACATGTTTTTAGTTGATTTTAAAAGTCAATTTAGAAGGATTAACTTTTATTTGCGAACAAGTTTAGAATTAACTAAACTATGTTCTAGTGATTACAAGTTTAAACCTTCGAATAAGATAGCTTTATATGTATGAATCGAATGATGTTATGAACATCATTACTACCTCAAGTTCCTTGGATAAACCTACTGGAAATGAAAAAAATAGATCTAGCTTCAAAGGATCCTTGGATAGCTTGAAAGTTCTTGAAGCAGAATCATGACACGAAAACAATTTCAAGTAAGATTTCCACTCGAAATAAGATTGTTATAGTTATAGAAATTGAATTAAAGTTTGAAAATGATTATTACCTTGTATTAGAAAGATAACCTACTGTAAGTAACAAAGGTTTCTTGATCATGGATGATTACTTGGAATGGATTTAGAAAACTTGGAAGTAAACTTGCAATCTTGGAAGTATTCTTGATTTTATGAAACTAGAACTTTTGGAATTTATGAAGAACACTTAGAACTTGAAGATAGAACTTGAGAGAGATCAATTAGATGAAGAAAATTGAAGAATGAAAGTGTTTGTAGGTGTTTTTAGTCGTTGGTGTATGGATTAGATATAAAGGATATGTAATTTTGTTTTCATGTAAATAAGTCATGAATGATTACTCATATTTTTGTAATTTTATGAGATATTTCATGCTAGTTGCCAAATGATGGTTCCCACATGTGTTAGGTGACTCACATGGGCTGCTAAGAGCTGATCATTGGAGTGTATATACCAATATTACATACATCTAAAAGCTGTGTATTGTACGAGTACAAATACGGGTGCATACGAGTAGAATTGTTGATGAAACTGAACGAGGATTTAATTGTAAGCATTTTTGTTAAGTAGAAGTATTTTGATAAGTGTCTTGAAGTCTTTCAAAAGTGTATGAATACATATTAAAACACTACATGTATATACATTTTAACTGAGTCGTTAAGTCATCGTTAGTTGTTACATGTAAATGTTGTTGTTGAATGTTGTTAACCCATTGTTTATTATAACAAATGAGATGTTAAATTGTTATATTATCATGATATTATGATATATAATATATCTTAGTATGATATATATACAGTTAAATGTCGTTACAACGATAATCGTTACATATATGTCTCGTTTCGAAATCATTAAGTTAGTAGTCTTATTTTTACATATGTATTTCATTGTTAATACACTTAATAATATATTTACTTATCATTTAACATAATTAACCAAGTGTATCAATATCTTAATATGATTCATATGTACCTAGTAAGACGTTGTTATAACGATAATCGTTATATATATCGTTTTCGAGTTTCTTAAATTAATAGTCTCATTTTTATGTATATAACTCATTGTTAAAATACCTAATGAGATACATACTTATAATAAAATCATGTTAACTATATATATAACCATATATATGTCATCGTATAGTTTTTACAAGTTTTAACGTTCGTGAATCACCGGTCAACTTGGGTGGTCAATTGTCTATATGAAACCTATTTCAATTAATCAAGTCTTAACAAGTTTGATTGCTTAACATGTTGGAAACACTTAATCATGTAAATAACAATTTCATTTAATATATATATATAAACATGGAAAAGTTCGGGTCACTACAGTACCTACCCGTTAAATAAATTTCGTCCCGAAATTTTAAGCAGTTGGAGGTGTTGACGTATCTTCTGGAAATAAATGCGGGTATTTCTTCTTCATCTGATCTTCACGCTCCCAGGTGAACTCGGGTCCTCTACGAGCATTCCATTGAACCTTAACAATAGGTATCTTGTTTTGTTTAAGTCTCTTAACCTCACGATCCATTATTTCGACGGGTTCTTCAATGAATTGAAGTTTTTCGTTGATTTGGATTTCGTCCAACGGAATAGTGAGATCTTCTTTAGCAAAAAATTTCTTCAAATTTGAGACGTGGAAAGTTTTATGTACAGCCGCGAGTTGTTGAGGTAGCTCCAGTTGGTAAGCTACTGGTCCGACACGATCTATAATCTTGAATGGTCCAATGTACCTTGGATTTAGTTTCCCCCGTTTACCAAATCGAACAACGTCTTTCCAAGGTGAAACCTTAAGCATGACCATTTCTCCAATTTCAAACTCTATATCTTTTCTTTTACTGTCCGCGTAGCTCTTTTGTCGACTCTGGGCAGTTTTCAATCTTTGTTGAATTTGGATGATTTTCTCGGTAGTTTCTTGTATTATCTCCGGACCCGTAATCTGTCTATCCCCCACTTCACTCCAACAAATCGGAGACCTGCACTTTCTACCATAAAGTGCTTTAAACGGCGCCATCTCAATGCTTGAATGGTAGCTGTTGTTGTAGGAAAATTCTGCTAACGGTAGATGTCGATCCCAACTGTTTTCGAAATCAATAACACAAGCTCGTAGAATGTCTTCAAGCATTTGTATCGTCCTTTCGCTCTGTCCATCAGTTTGTGGATGATAGGCAGTACTCATGTCTAGACGAGTTCCCAATGCTTGCTGTAATGTCTGCCAGAATCTTGAAATAAATCTGACATCCCTATCAGAGATAATAGAGATTGGTATTCCATGTCTGGAGATGACTTCCTTCAAATACAGTCGTGCTAACTTCTCCATCTTGTCATCTTCTCTTATTGGCAGGAAGTGTGCTGACTTGGTGAGACGATCAACTATTACCCAAATAGTATCATAACCACTTGCAGTCCTTGGCAATTTAGTAATGAAATCCATGGTAATGTTTTCCCATTTCCATTCCGGGATTTCAGGTTGTTGTAGTAGACCTGATGGTTTCTGATGTTCAGCTTTGACCTTAGAACACGTCAAACATACTCCTACATATTTAGCAATATCGGTTTTCATACCTGGCCACCAAAAATGTTTCTTAAGATCCTTGTACATCTTTCCCGTTCCAGGATGTATTGAGTATCTGGTTTTATGAGCTTCTCTAAGTACCATTTCTCTCATATCTCCAAATTTTGGTACCCAAATTCTTTCAGCCCTATACCGGGTTCTGTCTTCCCGAATATTAAGATGCTTCTCCGATCCTTTGGGTATTTCATCCTTTAAATTTCCCTCTTTTAAAACTCCTTGTTGCGCCTCCTTTATTTGAGTAGTAAGGTTAGTGTGAATCATTATATTCATAGATTTTACTCGAATGGGTTCTCTGTCCTTTCTGCTTAAGGCGTCGGCTACCACATTTGCCTTCCCCGAGTGGTAACGAATCTCAAAGTCGTAATCATTCAACAATTCAATCCACCTACGCTGCCTCATATTCAGTTGTTTCTGATTAAATATGTGTTGAAGACTTTTGTGGTCGGTATATATAATACTTTTGACCCCATATAAGTAGTGCCTCCAAGTCTTTAATGCAAAAACAACCGTTCTTATTGATTAAAAACGTTCCATATTAATTGATTTCGTTGCGAGGTTTTGACCTCTATATGAGACGTTTTTCAAAGACTGCATTCATTTTTAAAACAAAGCATAACCTTTATTTCATAAATAAAGGTTTAAAAAACTTTACGTAGATAATCAAATAATGATAATCTAAAATATCCTGTTTACACACGACCATTACATAATGGTTTACAATACAAATATGTTACATCGAAATCAGTTTCTTGAATGCAGTTTTTACACAATATCATACAAACATGGACTCCAAATCTTGTCCTTATTTTAGTATGCAACAGCGGAAGCTCTTAGTATTCACCTGAGAATAAACATGCTTTAAACGTCAACAAAAATGTTAGTGAGTTATAGGTTTAACCTATATATATCAAATCGTAACAATAGACCGCAAGATTTCATATTTCAATACACATCCCATACATAGAGATAAAAATCATTCATATGGTGAACACTTGGTAACCGACATTAACAAGATGCATATATAAGAATATCTCCATCATTCCGGGACACCCTTCGGATATGATATAAATTTCGAAGTACTAAAGCATCCGGTACTTTGGATGGGGTTTGTTAGGCCCAATAGATCTATCTTTAGGATTCGCGTCAATTAGGGTGTCTGTTCCCTAATTCTTAGATTACCAGACTTAATAAAAAGGGGCATATTCGATTTCGATAATTCAACCATAGAATGTAGTTTCACGTACTTGTGTCTATTTTGTAAATCATTTATAAAACCTGCATGTATTCTCATCCCAAAAATATTAGATTTTAAAAGTGGGACTATAACTCACTTTCACAGATTTTTACTTCGTCGGGAAGTAAGACTTGGCCACTGGTTGATTCACGAACCTATAACAATATATACATATATATCAAAGTATGTTCAAAATATATTTACAACACTTTTAATATATTTTGATGTTTTAAGTTTATTAAGTCAGCTGTCCTCGTTAGTAACCTACAACTAGTTGTCCACAGTTAGATGTACAGAAATAAATCGATAAATATTATCTTGAATCAATCCACAACCCAGTGTATACGTATCTCAGTATTGATCACAACTCAAACTATATATATTTTGGAATCAACCTCAACCCTGTATAGCTAACTCCAACATTCACATATAGAGTGTCTATGGTTGTTCCGAAATATATATAGATGTGTCAACATGATAGGTCGAAACATTGTATACGTGTCTATGGTATCTCAAGATTACATAATATACAATAAAAGTTGATTAAGTTATGGTTGGAATAGATTTGTTATCAATTTTCACGTAGCTAAAATGAGAAAAATTATCCAATCTTGTTTTACCCATAACTTCTTCATTTTAAATCCGTTTTGAGGGAATTAAATTGCTATGGTTTTATATTGAACTCTATTTTATGAATCTAAACAGAAAAAGTGTAGGTTTATAGTCGGAAAATTAAATTACAAGTCGTTTTTGTAAAGGTAGTCATTTTAGTCGAAAGAACGACGTCTAGATGACCATTTTAGAAAACATACTTCCACTTTGAGTTTAACCATAATTTTTGGATATAGTTTCATGTTCATAATAAAAATCATTTTCCCAGAATAACAACTTTTAAATCAAAGTTTATCATAGTTTTTAATTAACTAAACCAAAACAGCCCGCGGTGTTACTACGACGGCGTAAATCCGATTTTACGGTGTTTTTCGTGTTTCCAGGTTTTAAATCATTAAGTTAGCATATCATATAGATATAGAACCATTAAGTTAGCATATAATATAGATATAGAACATGTGTTTAGTTGATTTTAAAAGTCAAGTTAGAAGGATTAACTTTTATTTGCGAACAAGTTTAGAATTAACTAAACTATGTTCTAGTAATTACAAGTTTAAACCTTCAAATAAGATAGCTTTATATGTATGAATCGAATGTGTGACAACCCGGAAATTTCCAACCAAATTTAAACTTTAATCTTTATATATTTCCGACACCGGAAATTTCCAACCAAATTTAAACTTTAATCTTTATATGTTTCCGACACGATAAGCAATATTTGTTAAGTTAAATTTCAAGAATTTTAAACTATGTTCATACATTCATTCAACCTCGACCAAGTTCCAACGATTCACGAACCATTAAACGAATATGATTATATATGTATATGTGTATATATATTATAACTTGAAACGTAAACAAAATATTAGATTAAATACTTTATATGATTGTATCTGTTTCAAAATGTTTATCAATGGAATTAGAAGATAAGATCAAATGATTAAATTATCAGATATATTGGATTATGATTACAAGTCTCTGTTGAAAGGCCCACGTTGATTTGAGAAATCTTTCCATTTTAACAATATTCGGAAAATGGTAAAGTGATTTATAAATAAGAACAAATTGTCAATCATTGAGAACTAGACAAAGGATAGTGGAAAATTGAATCTCATAAAGACTCGATTGATCTATTTAGTTTCAAACGTACAAAAACGTTTTCAGTTTAAAAAGAACTTTATTATTAAAACGTATATAACTTTTATAAATATCTAGAACCACTTTTGACAACTCATTACTTAACTAGTATGATAAAGATAACGATATTTATATTTTATTTTATTAAATATATATATAACGATTTAAATTAATATTATATATATTTATACGCGTATTATACGTACATAGTTTTATACTTTTACTATACTTAAACTTTACCTTTACTTTATTTTTACTTTACTTTAACTTTAATAATTCACTTTAATAATTCATACTTTAATAATTCACTTTAATAATTCATACTTTAGTAATTCATACTTTAATAATTCACTTTAATAATTCATACTTTAATAATTCACTTTAATAATTCAAAAATCTATTATAAATAGAATTCAATAGGTTTCATTATTTCATAGAAACTTAAAAATATTTTTCTCTAAACTCTCTCAATCGATTTACATATATATATTTACTCCGTATTATTTCAAGATATTATTAGTATACATAAAATATTACGACGGAGTGCTGTCCGAGTGATTTCGAAATTGTTTTTCGAGTAGGATAGGATTAAGGAAATTATGGGTTATAGCTATGGAGGTGATTGAGTATGGTTTATGAGTATGCTCATGAGGTCAATATAGTGTTTATCATTTCCGTTGCGTCTACGTACCTTTCCTGCAAGATTGAATCTCAATATTGATACGTGAGTACTCATAATTTAACTTTTACATACTAATAGTGTATCCCTGACTAGTGCTCGAGTATTTAGGATTATGCATGCTTGTACTTTTGATATTACCCTTAGACAGGTTAGGTTGAATCTTGAATTAGTTACACTTGCGGTTGAGATAAGGTATAAGATATGCATGTCCTTGGAAAGCTAGCGAAAAATTAAGAACTTTTCCTTTAGATATCGAATGGTTTCGATGAACGGATTAGAAGTTATAATCAATTGAATTTTTGATATTTTTATTAAAAATGATTATTATTATCGTCGTTTTTATCGTCGTTCTAGTTTTATCTTATTATTATCATTATTATTATCTTTATCAATAAAAGGGATTTATCATTAAAAATTGTTATTTTTTTATTATTACTATCGTTATTACCGTTAAAGTTATAATTAGTATTATTATTATTATCCAATTATTATCCAATTATTATCCAATTATTATTATTATTATTATTATTATTAGTATTATTATTATTATTATTATTATTATTATTATCATTATTAATATATATATCATTAAAATGGTTATTGTTATTGTTATTATTATTATTACTATATTATCATTAAGATAATTATTAGTATTATTGTTAATAATGTTATAGTAACTATCATTATTAATATTAGTGTAATTAAAACAAATATTTGTAACACCTAATTATTTTGATTATTATTATTATCTTTATTATGAACACGATATAAAAGACGATTAAAAGCTATTAAACGAAACGATTAGGAAATAATGAGTAAGAGTATCATGATGAAATTAAAATATTATAAGATATTGATTTAGATAAAATTATCGTTCTTATTATTTTTATCATTACTATTATTATTAAAAGTATCGTTAGTATTAAAACTATCATTTTAACAAAAAATATCATTTTAATAGAAATGTCATTGTTACTATAAAATATCATTATTATTATTATTATTATTTTAAATAGAATTATTATTTTAAAGATAATATTAAAAATTATCATAAATATTAAAGTTATCATAATTAGAATTATCGTTTTATCATAATGTCATCTTAGTAATTATAAATATTGATATTTTTATAATAATAATTATTATTACAAAATAATACAGCTTTTACTTACTATCATTATAGATATTATTTTATCAAATAAATATGTGATACAAATATATTTTACTACGTGTAATAATTTACTTTAATAATATCTATCATATTATCTTTATGATATTAAATGAACCCTATAAATTTTATTACTTAATATATATAAAAGTATATTTTATTATATAAATTTAATATAAAATTTTATTTATTAATAAATAAATTATATTATTTACTCTAATAAATCTTTTAAAAATATTTAAAAATATAAAACAACGATATTTAAACTATATATTAATCATGTATAGATTTTTGGAAATTATTTTGAGTCAAATTTACTTTTGTTGACTTTTGCATATTAGTCTCGAGCATTAGGATTGTGGTACACTATGACTTGACCTAATTTGTTAGACAAATATTGACCAACACATAAATATATATAATTAATTTAGGTTCGTGAATCCGAGGCCAACCTTGCACTTGTTCAATGACGTTATATGTATTTTTACTACGAAATACAGTATGGTGAGTTTCATTTGCCTTTTTACCCTTTATATTTTTGGGACTGAGAATACATGCGTTTTTATAAATGTTTAACGAAATAGACACAAGTAATTGAAACTACATTCTATGGTTGAATTATCGAAATCGAATATGCCCCTTTTTATTAAAGTCTGGTAATCTAAGAATTAGGGAACAGACACCCTAATTGACGCGAATCCTAAAGATAGATCTATTGGGCCTAACAAACCCCATCTAAAGTACCGGATGCTTTAGTACTTCGAAATTTATATCATGTCCGAAGGAGGATCCCGGAATGATAGGGGATATTCTTATATGTATCTAGTTAATGTCGGTTACCAGGTGTTCACCATATGAATGATTATTTTTTGTCTCTATGCATGGGACGTATATTTATGAGAACTGGAAATGAAATTCTTGTGGTCTATTAAAATGATAGAAATAAATGATTATGATAAACTAATGAACTCACCAACCTTTTGGTTGACACTTTAAAGCATGTTTATTCTCAGGTGTTAAAGAAATCTTCCGCTGTGCATTTTCTCATTTTAAAGATATTACTTGGAGTCTTTCATAGCATATTTCGAAGAACGTTGCATTCGAGTCATTGAGTTCATCAAAGATTATTATTAAATCAATTTATAGTTGGATAGTGGATATTATGAAATGGTATGCATGCCTGTCAATTTTCGATGTAAAGAAAGTTTGTCTTTTAAAAACGAATGCAATGTTTGTAAAATGTATCATATAGAGGTCAAATACCTCGCAATGCATTCAACTATTGTGAATCGTTTATAATGTATATGAACGGGTCCTTTCAGTTGGTATCAGAGCGGTGGTCTTAGCGAACCAGGTCTGCATTAGTGTGTCTAACTGATAAGTCGATAGGATGCATTAGTGAGTCTGGACTTCGACCGTGTCTGCATGTCAAAAGTTTTGCTTATCATTTTGTGTCGAAAATTAACTACTTATTATCCTCAGGAAATTACCTTCTTATCATTTTTAGTCTAAGACACGTCTTGCTGCATTGATTGCATGGATAGTGTATAGACAAAAATTCATATCTTAGCATATCTGCTAAATCATATCTTATCGTATCTGTTACTTTAAACTTTGCCTGACATATCCCGCAAAGTCCTCCGTAATCTACGAAATCTTTTGATCTATATATATATATATATATATATATATATATATATATATATATATATATATATATATATATATATATATATATATATATATATATATATATATATATATATTCTATGTAATTAGAATAGCATCCGTTAGCCAAAATCATTTCATATCGAAAAAAAAATCCTTTATCCAATCGTACGAAATGGAATTCGTCATCAGTTCAAGTCACTCAGATTCCGAAATGGAATCCCATTCAAGCTCCGAAAGCAGTGTGACCAGAATAGATCAACCAATCAGTCATCACCTATTCTGGATGAATTGGGGATGGGTTCGTAGCCTCCTCAATCATTGGAGACAAGAAGAAGGTGATCCCTTCCATCCACCACATTGCCCTCTTGACGAAGAACCTGAAGCACTTACCGGCGAACCTGTTCGAAACATCATTTTCTCGCTCATTTCCAGAGTATCTCGTCACGATTATATATTACATCAAATTTTAGATTTTATTTATCCACTCGTCCGAATCGACAATCAACCAGATGTAATAGAAGAAGTCAACGAGCTTCGCACTCGGGTAGTGGCTTTGGAGAATATAGTGCAGAGATTACAAACACCAGCAGCAGCATCAGCAGCATAACCAGTACCACCATCATCAACGCCAACAGTACCATTACCACCTTCAACCACAACCGCGTCGTAAACCTCAACTTCACAATCTGTCCCACGAGCATCAACGTCATACGTACCATAGATATCAAGGAGTACCAACAACAATAACTGACGAAGTATTAATTCATAACTTCATTGGAGAAACATTCCGCGGCGATTATGTAATCTCTAAAGTCTTAGAGATTATCTAATCTAGCCCTAACCATAAATCAGTTAAGCGAACCAAAATGATAGAAGGAAGAGTAGAAACCCTGACAAAAATGGTGTGTGATTATCAAGCTAAACTTGCTTTACCAACAGCATCAACAGTACCGTCAGCGTTACCAGCATCGTCAGTACAGTCAACATCCGAATCAACAACACCGATAACATCACAAACTCCGTCAGTTCAAGAATCACTGTGGACATCATTACGAATCAATAACGTGTATATTGTATCAACGAGTTATGAAGAATTAACTCTTTCCCTCTGAAGAAATTATATGTATATTATATATATATATATATATATATATATATATATATATATATATATATATATATATATATATATATATATATATATATATATATATATTTTGAAATAAATCTTTCCGTGCTAAGCTATTGTGTGTGAATCTTAACTACTCGGTTAATTCGTATTACAAATATGCAATAATGTACGTCCTTCGGCCGCAACTTAACCAGCGTTAACTACAATCTCTGTCGCAATTCAACAAATTCCAATTCATAATAAATCAAGTATATATTTGATTTTACACTTTCATCATCGATGTACCCGAAACTTTTCAGATAACATCATTCGTACTTTGCGAAATTCACAAGAATTCCACGAACCGAACATCATACATCAAAAAATAACGAAGTATTGATTCATAATTTCAATGTCATTAAAGAAATATTGCGTAAAAGTTATGTACGTTTTAAAGCCTTTAGGGAATATTCAATTCTAGTTTCAACCGTAAATCAAATGAGTTTAATTTAACATTAACTCATTAAATCTATGTTACATCTGAAGAAAATATACATATATATATTTTCATAAAGACTTTAATAAAATTCTTTTGTACAAAATATTAATTGTGAAATTTTTTTTAACGGGTAGGTAATACCCGAGAGATATATAAATTCACAATTAATATGTTACATTCTTCGAATCTGATTCAGCAAATCATCCATTATACTCCCTACTTTCACAACAATATACATTCTTTTATAGAAATCAAAATAACCATACTCATTCAAAATTTAATTACATATTCTGATTTTGAAATCTCAAAATTCAACTTGAGATATGACCAAAATCATCACTCTTAGATCCTTACATCTTTCACAAGCTATATTTTGACTTCAAAACTGTGTTAGAATATCAAATGTATGTTAACGATTACAATCTGTGTTCAAACCCTTCGAAAATTTCTGAAGACACTTCGAATGATGAGCAATCGAGATGATGATCCAACCACATGTTACCCACAGTTATGTACCCGAAAAACTCTTAAAACCAAAGTAAAAGTTTAAACAACGTATCCGCGTCAGATTCTTTGGCATTTATTAGCAAAAATAACTTTGCGACTCCTATTCAAAGTAGGCAGTTTTGTCACAGCTCCAACAAGTCAACTTCGACTTTTCAGTCAGACTAACCTTATTATAACCTTGAGATATACACCATCGTTACCAGGGAACCTTTTACATTCCACCACATTATTAGCAGATGTACCAACAACTTCATTACCCTTTGACTTTAGCCTCTCCAAAAAGTCATTATAATTATTCATTGAAACCCCATCATTTACTCATTCGCATCTTGTAATGAGAATTGCTATACGAATCATTGGGAATTAGCAATCAGTATTTTGAAATCTCGCAGCATGTCTACGCTAACAGTTATATGTGTATATATAACGTCTATCTTCTGGACTTAATTTGAATGTGAAGTTTCTGAAAAACACTCCGAACTACGAATTGGTTCTCCGAAAATGGAAAAAATGCTGATGAAGCAGCAAAAACTATAAACGACTTTAAACGGTAAAAGCTGGATGATAATGATGAAGTGTGCTGGCAAAGCGCAGAAAAAGAGAAGTTTTGAAACTGGAAAACGGATTGAGCAAAGTAGGAAGGAGGCTGTGGACAAATTAATAAGACTGAACCTGAATTCAAAGGATCCAAATGATTCCGTACCTGCTGAAGTCATTAACGAATACCTTGCTCCTGACTCTAAACCCCTGCGGACAATATTCTTCATCATCCTCTGATATTAGAAATTCTAAAATATCATCATATCTTTCATTATAAATATCCTCCATATTTCTGAAGATATTTTCTTAATTTTTCTTATTTGAAATCATTTACCTCTTCGCACTATCTGTATTACATTATAAAAGAAACTATTTTAGTTTCTAAATTCTGAAACATTCAAGTTTAAAATAGGAATATTTTGAAGTAGTGTTGGGTACTGAAGCATGAATTAGTATAATATAATGACACTTGATCAATGTGATTATATTATAGTAAGTCATGCTAAGTTTCTAAATGGAACGTGATGATTCACAGATCATAACATCATCATGTGCCATGTTATACGACTCTTGTATTCTATTTAACCTCTAAAATATCAAGAAAATATTTCTTGATGATTCGGCCTTTTCCAAGGTATTCTAGTAATTTGACATGTAAAGATCGTGCCATCACAATTTCCTTCCTAGAACATTAACAATGTTCATTCCGAAATTCATATCTGTGAATTCTGGACCATTACAAGCAGTGCTTAATCGCAAGAAGAAGAAACGAAAGGACAAAACTCCGAAATAGAAATTGGGGTATAAATTGCAGCAAATAAAAGAGAGCATTAACTGTGAATGATAATGATTATAGAAGACAGGAGCAGAGACTTTGAAATATAAGGGAACATATAAAGCCCAACGACAAACCAGAATTTATAAACCATATATATCGATGCATATAGCAATATAAAGAAACGGGAGAACTAGAAACACTATAAACCCAAGAGTATAGTAGAAGTAAATAGATTCTTCCGGCGGTAGATGAAAAAGAAGAATGACCGATATGAAAGTTAGAAGTATATCGAGAATCAGAACTGGATGGAGCATATTGATGAATACTTTAAAATATGAGTTGAGGGGGAAAGAATAGAAGGTGATGAAACATGACTAGGAACTTAGAAATCAATAGATTTAACTCACACAATGGCGGAATAAGTGAATCAAACCCTCTAGTGAATAGGTTAAGTTTTTTTGATTAATTTAGTCAAACCACAACTAAATCAAGTGTGATTAGATCAACACCTAGAGCTATTATTCACCACCTGGGTGATTTGGACTGAGAGAGAATCGGAGGAGCTCACTAGATCTGAGTGTGTGTAACAAATGAGAGGCTGAACCTAAAATGAAGAACATAAGACTTTATATACCCCTGCTGTTGACTCACCCATACAATTCATTCATCACACATACGAGTTGGCTTCATCAGCTGTACGGGTGATCACTCACTCGTGTCTTCTCATTTAGGTTGTAATTGTGACTTAGCTCAGCATCAACCGTGCGTATGAGCCTATCAGCCATACTAGTGAGGCTTCACTCGTACGTCTGACTAAGTCTAACATAGTAAAACATCTAAATCTCGTTCCTGCAGTTCCTGTAACCACATACAAGCACGGATAGGATAATAACGAGCAATCATGGTGGCCTGTAAACTGTTGTACCTGCAATGGACGTGGGTAGATGTCTAGGAACTTGCATAAAATGCATCAACAGAAGGTGTGAGTTGTAAGGAAACTAAGGAGGTGAATTTATAAGAAAATCTTCGACAAAACAATTAAAATGGATGATCGCATTTAAAGCGGATCCTAATTCCCTTGATTACCGGAGAGTCAAATCTTATTAAGAAGATTTTCTTCAAATCCCTTGAAATCTGGGAATCAATCATATCTACGTTAAATGATAAGATGAATCTACACTTGCTCATTTCACTCTTCTATGTTAGCTTCATTCATACTCTTCATATAAATGGATTGTTTATCCAAATTATTCGCTGATGATAAAACTCTAATTTTCAGACCGTATGCATCATGAAAACATACTTATTATCATTCACGACCTTTCCACTCAAATTTCGAGATGAAATTTCTTTAACGGGTAGGTACTGTGACAACCCGGAAATTTCCAACCAAATTTAAACTTTAATCTTTATATGTTTCCGACCCCAGAAATTTCCAACCAAATTTAAACTTTAATCTTTATATGTTTCCGACACGATAAGCAATATTTGTTAAGTTAAATTTCAAGAATTTTAAACTATGTTCATACATTCATTCAACCTCGACCAAGTTCCAACGATTCACGAACCATTAAACGAATATGATTATATATGTATATGTGTATATATATTATAACTTGAAACGTAAACAAAATATTAGATTAAATACTTTATATGATTGTATCTGTTTCAAAATGTTTATCAATGGAATTAGAAGATAAGATTAAATGATTGAATTATCAGATATATTGGATTATGATTACAAGTCTCTGTTGAAAGGCCCACGTTGATTTGAGAAATCTTTTCATTTTAACAATATTCGGAAAATGGTAAAGTGATTTATAAATAAGAACAAATTGTTAATGATTGAGAACTAGACAAAGGATAGTGGAAGATTGAATCTCATAAAGACTCGATTGATCTATTTAGTTTCAAACGTACAAAAACGTTTTCAGTTTAAAAAGAACTTTATTATTAAAACGTATATAACTTTTATAAATATCTAGAACCACTTTTGACAACTCATTACTTAACTAGTATGATAAAGATAACGATATTTATATTTTATTTTATTAAATATATATAACGATTTAAATTAATATTATATATATTTATACGCGTATTATACGTACATAGTTTTATACTTTTACTATACTTAAACATTACCTTTACTTTATTTTTACTTTACTTTAACTTTAATAATTCACTTTAATAATTCATACTTTAATAATTCACTTTAATAATTCATACTTTAATAATTTACTTTAATAATTCATACTTTAATAATTCACTTTAATAATTCATACTTTAATAATTCACTTTAATAATTCAAAAATCTATTATAAATAGAATTCAATAGGTTTCATTATTTCATAGAAACTTGAAAATATTTTTCTCTAAACTCTCTCAATCGATTTACATATATATATTTACTCCGTATTATTTCAAGATATTATTAGTATACATAAAATATTACGACGGAGTGCTGTCCGAGTGATTTCGAAATTGTTTTTCGAGTAGGATAGGATTAAGAAAATTATGGGTTATAGCTATGGAGGTGATTGAGTATGGTTCATGGGTATGCTCATGAGGTCAATATAGTGTTTATCATTTCCGTTGCGTCTACGTACCTTTCCTGCAATATTGAATCTCAATATTGATACGTGAGTACTCATAATTTAACTTTTACATACTAATAGTGTATCCCTGACTAGTGCTCGAGTATTTAGGATTATGCATGCTTGTACTTTTGATATTGCCCTTAGACAGGTTAGGTTGAATCTTGAATTAGTTACACTTGCGGTTGAGATAAAGTATAAGATATGCATGTCCTTGAAAAGCTAGCGAAAAATTAAGAACTTTTCCTTTAGATATCGAATGGTTTCGATGAACGGATTAGAAGTTATAATCAATTAAATTTTCGATATTTTTATTAAAAATGATTATTATTATCGTCGTTTTTATCGTCGTTCTAGTTTTATCTTATTATTATCATTATTATTATCTTTATCAATAAAAGGGATTTATCATTAAAAATTGTTATTTTTTTTATTATTACTATCGTTATTATCGTTAAAGTTATAATTAGTATTATTATTATTATCCAATTATTATTATTATTATTATTATTATTAGTATTATTATTATTAATATTATTATTATTATTATTATTATTATTATCATTATTAATATATATATCATTAAAATGGTTATTGTTATTGTTATTATTATTATTATTATTATTATTACTATATTATCATTAAGATAATTATTAGTATTATTGTTAATAATGTTATAGTAACCATCATTATTAATATTAGTGTAATTAAAACAAATATTTGTAACACCTAATTATTTTGATTACTATTATTATCATTATTATGAACACGATATAAAAGACGATTAAAAGCTATTAAACGAAACGATTAGGAAATAATGAGTAAGAGTATCATGATGAAATTAAAATATTATAAGATATTGATTTAGATAAAATTATCGTTCTTATTATTTTTATCATTACTATTATTATTAAAAGTATCGTTAGTATTAAAACTATCATTTTAACAAAAATTATCATTTTAATAGAAATGTCATTGTTACTATAAAATATCATTATTATTATTATTATTTTAAATAGAATTATTATTTTAAAGATAATATTAAAAATTATCATAAATATTAAAGTTATCATAATTAGAATTATCGTTTTATCATAATGTCATCTTAGTAATTATAAATATTGATATTCTTATAATAATAATTATTATTACAAAATAATACAGCTTTTACTTACTATCATTATAGATATTATTTTATCAAATAAATATGTGATACAAACATATTTTACTACGTGTAATAATTTACTTTAATAATACCTATCATATTATCTTTATGATATTAAATGAACCCTATAAATTTTATTACTTAATATATATAAAAGTATATTTTATTATATAAATTTAATATAAAATTTTATTTATTAATAAATAAATTATATTATTTACTCTAATAAATCTTTTAAAAATATTTAAAAATATAAAACAACGATATTTAAACTATATATTAATCATGTATAGATTTTTGGAAATTATTTTGAGTCAAATTTACTTTTGTTGACTTTTGCATATTAGTCTCGAGCATTAGGATTGTGGTACACTATGACTTGACCTAATTTGTTAGACAAATATTGACCAACACATAAATATATATAATTAATTTAGGTTCGTGAATCCGAGGCCAACCTTGCACTTGTTCAATGACGTTATATGTATTTTTACTACGAAATACAGTATGGTGAGTTTCATTTGCCTTTTTACCCTTTATATTTTTGGGACTGAGAATACATGCGCTTTTATAAATGTTTGACGAAATAGACACAAGTAATTGAAACTACATTCTATGGTTGAATTATCGAAATCGAATATGCCCCTTTTTATTAAAGTCTGGTAATCTAAGAATTAGGGAACAGACACCCTAATTGACGTGAATCCTAAAGATAGATCTATTGGGCCTAACAAACCCCATCCAAAGTACCGGATGCTTTAGTACTTCGAAATTTATATCATGTCCGAAGGAGGATCCCGGAATGATAGGGGATATTCTTATATGTATCTAGTTAATGTCGGTTACCAGGTGTTCACCATATGAATGATTATTTTTGTCTCTATGCATGGGACGTATATTTATGAGAACTGGAAATGAAATTCTTGTGGTATATTAAAATGATAGAAATAAATGATTATGATAAACTAATGAACTCACCAACCTTTTGGTTGACACTTTAAAGCATGTTTATTCTCAGGTGTTAAAGAAATCTTCCGCTGTGCATTTGCACATTTTAAAGATATTACTTGGAGTCTTTCATAGCATATTTCGAAGAACGTTGCATTCGAGTCATTGAGTTCATCAAAGATTATTATTAAATCAATTTATAGTTGGATAGTGGATATTATGAAATGGTATGCATGCCTGTCAATTTTCGATGTAAAGAAAGTTTGTCTTTTAAAAACGAATGCAATGTTTGTAAAATGTATCATATAGAGGTCAAATACCTCGCAATGCATTCAACTATTGTGAATCGTTTATAATGTATATGAACGGGTCCTTTCAGAATGATGTTATGAACATCATTACTACCTCAAGTTCCTTGGATAAGCCTACTGGAAATGAGAAAAATAGATCTAGCTTCAAAGGATCCTTGGATGGCTTGAAAGTTCTTGAAGCAGAATCATGACACGAAAACAATTTCAAGTAAGATTTCCACTCGAAATAAGATTGTTATAGTTATAGAAATTGAATTAAAGTTTGAAAATGATTATTACCTTGTATTAGAAAGATAACCTACTGTAAGTAACAAAAGTTTCTTGATCTTGGATGATTACTTGGAATGGATTTAGAAAACTTGGAAGTAAACTTGCAATCTTGGAAGTATTCTTGATTTTATGAAACTAGAACTTTTGGAATTTATGAAGAACACTTAGAACTTGAAGATAGAACTTAAGAGAGATCAATTAGATGAAGAAAATTGAAGAATGAAAGTGTTTGTAGGTGTTTTTGGTCGTTGGTGTATGGATTAGATATAAAGGATATGTAATTTTGTTTTCATGTAAATAAGTCATGAATGATTACTCATATTTTTGTAATTTTATGAGATATTTCATGCTAGTTGCCAAATGATGGTTCCCACATGTGTTAGGTGACTCACATGGGCTGCTAAGAGCTGATCATTGGAGTGTATATACTAATAGTACATACATCTAAAAGCTGTGTATTGTACGAGTACGAATACGGGTGCATACGAGTAGAATTGTTGATGAAACTAAACGAGGATGTAATTGTAAGCATTTTTGTTAAGTAGAAGTATTTTGATAAGTGTCTTGAAGTCTTTCAAAAGTGTATGAATACATATTAAAACACTACATGTATATACATTTTAACTGAGTCGTTAAGTCATCGTTAGTCGTTACATGTAAATGTTGTTTTGAAACCTTTAGGTTAACGATCTTGTTGAATGTTGTTAACACATTGTTTATTATAACAAATGAGATGTTAAATTGTTATATTATCATGATATTATGATATATAATATATCTTAGTATGATATATATACAGTTAAATGTCGTTACAACGATAATCGTTACATATATGTCTCGTTTTGAAATCATTAAGTTAGTAGTCTTATTTTTACATATGTATTTCATTGTTAATACACTTAATAATATATTTACTTATCATTTAACATAATTAACCAAGTGTATCAATATTTTAATATGATCCATATGTACCTAGTAAGACGTTGCTATAACGATAATCGTTATATATATCGTTTTCGAGTTTCTTAAATTAATAGTCTCATTTTTATGTATATAACTCATTGTTAAAATACCTAATGAGATACATACTTATAATAAAATCATGTTAACTATATATATAACCATATATATGTCATCGTATAGTTTTTACAAGTTTTAACGTTACCGGTCAACTTGGGTGGTCAATTGTCTATATGAAACCTATTTCAATTAATCAAGTCTTAACAAGTTTGATTGCTTAACATGTTGGAAACACTTAATCATGTAAATAATAATTTCATTTAATATATATATAAACATGGAAAAGTTCGGGTCACTACACAACATCTGTGTCACCTCCAAGATCTAAGAATCCACTACAAAATAACCATGGCAGAACCCTAAACAATCACCAGAGCACCAACAGGGCACTCGTCTCCTGGATCTTGAACGGAGAGCCTCCGGAGTACGGATTCCGGCAGAGCAAAACAAAAACCGATGACACCTCACTAACCCAACACCCGAGAATCCAACCTGAACTACCATAAAGCACAACCAAGACAAGATATGGCCGAGAGAACGTCGAGCCACATACCATCGACTACAGTTACACCTCCGACGAGATCCAAGGAGGTAGATCGGCCGAAGAACTCAAAACGATTGAAGGATCGCATCAAAGAGTGTATGTAGCGCCGGAAAAGAAAAAAGAAAAAGGGAAGGGTGAGCTAGGGTTTTGCCAAGGAGAGAGGTAACTTTAGGGAGAAGGAGTAGCAAATTAATTAACTCGTTTTTGTAAACAAGTGGGTGATAGGAGAATTAGGATGCATACTTGCGGGCCATGTCCATGTGAATAATAATGATCCAATTAACATCAGTCAATATTAAAAAAATCCACGTATTTTTCTTCTTTTTTCAAAGAAACACGTTGAATCTACATCAAGACTTTGTCTATTTCCACCTCCCAAAAAGAGAAAAAGTTAGTACTATTCTCATAGAAAACTTTCATTCATGATTCATCTCACTATTATCAGTAAATATAAAACAAGATTTTTTTTTAAAGATAACTCTTAAAAGCTATACTATGTGTTAAGACATCGAATATATATTTGTATTTTATTAAAACTAACCTCAATTAACTTACTAACTTTAATGTACATCTTTAAATGCGTAAAGTATTTTTTTTTTAAGTATAACCAAGGTTGAAAGACGTGAGACGGATGTTAAAAGATCGAGAAGGTAGAAACGAGGATCGAGACGGACGTTGACTCACGTTGATTATTAAATATATATACACACATATTTTAAACCCAAAAATATTTAGTTGACCAGTTTGTATCTATAATCACTATTGCAGTGAATATAATCTAAAAAGTAACACTAAACTACGTCGATTTTGATTAATTTGACCGACTTTAACCGAATTTCGACTTTTGACCGACATTGACCCGACCTTTCCTACCTTTGACCTGACCTTTAGACTGTTGACCGACTTAATTAGACACCGAGACGAACTCAAGACAGAGTAGTACCAAAATGTCGCAACCACTGCCGTAACGGACATCATTTGTAACCATGAATATAGCCTTTGGAATAACATTAGATAAACTCTAAAAATATTTGCCGTTTTTAATTTTTATTTTTGCGCTCTCTCTCTCTAATCTCTATTTTTCAGGGAAACAGATAACTTCCGTGAGATAAGAGCGATCTGGGGTCCCAAAAATTAGAGTAATTTTTAATTCTATATACATACAAATATGTATCTCTATAGTCATAGTTTTGTGTAGTCACAATCCTACTATTACAAACATCTTTCTTGATTTCTTGTTCATAAATCTTGATTTTTTGTTTTTTTTTTTCTTTACCCATTCCATAAAGTTCAAAACTTTGCAAAGAAAATGTCATCTTCATCACCAACTTCAATTTCAAATTCAAATTCATCACAACCCACAAAACCCCCAATCTTGAAAAAACCAAACCCATCATCATCATCAACAAATTCAAAACCTTTTTATGTTCTTAAGCAAAAAACCCCAGTTCTTCAACAGTTGTACACAATTGGTAGAAAATTAGGTCAAGGGCAGTTTGGTACAACTCATTTATGCACAGAGAAATCATCTGGTATTGCTTATGCTTGCAAATCAATCCCCAAAAAGAAACTAATTTGTAAAGAGGATTATGAAGATGTTTTGAAAGAAATACAAATAATGCATCATTTATCTGAACATAATAATGTTGTGAGAATTAAAGGGACTTATGAAGATGCTTTATATGTTCATATTGTTATGGAGTTATGTGCTGGTGGTGAGTTGTTTGATAGGATTGTGCAAAAAGGTCATTATAGTGAAAGAGAAGCTGCTAAATTGATTAAAACAATTGTTGGTGTTGTTGAAGCTTGTCATTCATTGGGTGTTATGCATAGAGATCTTAAACCTGAAAACTTTTTGTTTTCCACCACTCATGAAGATGCTACTCTTAAAGCCACTGATTTTGGCTTGTCTGTTTTCTACAAACCAGGTTTGATTTTTTTCTATTTATTGCTATTACTATTATTTTTTGGGCTTTTCTGTTCTTGGGTTAGCTTGTAAATGTTATGAAAATCAATTTATTCATTTGGGTTTATATGTTTTGGCTTTAAATTGTCTTTCTTGAAGTTATGATGATCATTAGATTGTGATTTAGGGTTTTGGAATTTTTTTTTTTTTTTTTTTTTTTTTTTGTTTGGACTTTTGGGTGATATAATTGATTAAGTGAGTTTTATTTATGATAAATTATATGTGCTATTGGTAAGTTCGAATACATACTAATTTATGGTCCTTTGACCTAGTGAATGTTCCATTCCATCAGCATAGTTTGATTTCCATGGTTGAGTACATTTTTGTTAAATGTATTAAAAGTTCTTGTTGCATCTTAAATTATTATTTGGCTAGAAATAGGTGTCATTGATGAGCTCTACTTTACAAATGCAATTAATTTAGTACTCCCAAATTGATTTTGAGTTATGCAACCTTTTTTTGAATATTGTGATAGGATTTGTTTGGAATTTATCAATATTAGTTACAGTTCTTTTCAAAATGATTCTTTTCATCCTTTTATAATTGTCATTCTGAGATTTAGGTGAAACATTTTCGGACGTGGTTGGAAGCCCTTACTACGTTGCTCCAGAGGTTTTACGTAAGCATTATGGACCTGAATCTGATGTTTGGAGCGCAGGGGTTATTTTGTACATCTTACTCAGTGGTGTTCCCCCTTTTTGGGCAGGTATATATGCAATCTTGTTTATAATACTATACTCTTATACTAAAATTTGTTGAATTTCATCAAAAGGTGTAACCTTTTTCTTTTGTTAAACGTGTACCGTGTTCATCTACAGAAACTGAAATGGGCATCTTTCGTCAGATATTACAAGCAAAACTAGATTTTGAATCCGAGCCATGGCCTTCGATAACTGACAGTGCGAAAGATCTTATAAGGAAAATGCTTGATCGAAATCCAAAGAAAAGGCTTACTGCTCATGAAGTTTTATGTAAGAATTTTGATAGAATTTGTTTTTGCTAAAAACAGAATTTTTTTTACTAATTTGATTCTTGCTTACTTTGACAGGTCACCCGTGGATTGTTGATGATAAAATGGCACCTGACAAGCCACTTGATTCTGCTGTTTTATCGCGTTTGAAACAGTTCTCTGCGATGAACAAGCTCAAGAAAATGGCTTTACGGGTAATCTTCTTACATTCCTTAAATAAAAATATTGTTTTTATCATTTTGTTTTGGTCTTTTCTGAAAATGATAGGATTTTTAAAATGTGATTTGATATGACAGGTTGAGATTGATTAAATATAGGACGAGTCAGAATGGTTTGAGTCGTATTTCCGTTGTTAGATAAAGACAAAATATTTTGTCATGTTTAGGTTTCTTCTGAAAAATGATGGGTTGCATTCGCGGGATTGGGTATTGTTGTTGTTTGGTAGGATAGGTTGAAATGGGTTACCTTTTAAAATGGGCCAAAAAGGTTCGGGTTTTCATTTTCTAGGACAAAGATTTATATTTCTGATATAGTTTTGGTTCTTTTGAACAAACCGGGGTGTTGAAAAGATTCGGTTTGGATCAACCCATTAGCACTTTTTTGGCCTTTAAATTGCTTTACTAGTTTCTTTCTTAACTCTTGTTAAGCATAAAGCTTACCCATTAGGGATAACCCAAATTGTTGTGTTTTCACATGAATAATTCCAACTTGTCTGCTTAAATTCATCGAACAGACCACAATTGTCATTTAATTTGTGGGAGTGACTTTTTTTTTTTTTAATATTATTATTAAATTCTTTTTATTTTCTAAAATGCGTATGATTTAATGCAATTTTATTAATTATTTTTCAATGAGTTTGTGTAGGTGATTGCCGAAACGCTTTCAGAAGAAGAAATTGGTGGATTAAAGGAGTTGTTCAAAATGATAGATACGGACAATAGCGGTACGATTACATTTGAAGAACTAAAAGAGGGCCTAAGACGAGTAGGTTCTGAACTTATGGAGTCTGAGATCAAGGACCTAATGGATGCTGTAAGTGCCACTTCTTATATATCTTGGTTCCTTTTTTTTAAAATAAAAAAAGAAAATTATGTTTGTGGAAAATTTGGACCTGGCAGGCTGATATAGACAACAGTGGGACAATCGATTATGGTGAATTTCTTGCAGCGACGGTACACTTGAATAAGCTGGAGCGAGAAGAGAATCTTTTGTCCGCATTTTCGTTTTTTGATAAGGATGGGAGTGGTTACATAACTATCGATGAGCTCCAACAAGCGTGTGAAGAGATGGGTTTAGGTGAAGTCCACCTTGATGAAATAGTCAAAGAAATCGACCAAGATAATGTAAGTTCAGTCAACGTGGACTATATTAGAGTAATGGGTCAAAGGTAGTTTGGGTTAATGGTTTAGATAGATGGTCATAAAGATTTGGGTAAAAGTTTAGAATGGGTCAAAGTGGGGGAAAATATGATTAAAGAATTTACTATTGATACCAAATCTATTAGCGGGGAAACCCAACTTGTTTGACCGGAACCCATTTTGACCCACACTAACTCACCCATTTGCCGTTCAAAAAAAAAAAAAAAAAAAAAAACTAACTTGCCCATTTTGACCCATTAATTAACTCACCCATTTTCTCCCATTTACTAACTCGCCCATTTTGACCCATTAACTAACTCGCCCATTTTGACCCATTAAACTAACTCGCCCATTTTGACCCATTAAACTAACTCGCCCATTTTGACCCATTAAACTAACTCGCCCATTTTGACCCATTAACTAACTCGCCCATTTTGTCCCATTTACTAACTCGCCCATTTTGTCCCATTTACTAACTCGCCCATTTTGACCCATTAACTAACTCGCCCATTTTGCTGCCAATGAATTTTTTCCCAATAACTAACTCGCCCATTTTGCTGTCTATGAATTTTGACCCATTAACTAACTCGCCCATTTTGCTGCTTGTGAATTTTGACCCATTAATGAACTGACGGTACACATGTATGGTACAGGATGGGCAGATTGATTATGGGGAGTTTGCTGCTATGATGAGGATGGGCAATGGTGGGGTCGGTCGGAGAACTATGAGAGGCAACCTGAACCTAGGTGAAGCTCTTGGAGTTGTACAACCCGAAAACACCTCGTAACAAAATGCTGCAGCCGTAAAAACGTCATCTAGATCTTACTAATCGGTTATACTATTTTGGTACTGGTTAGATTGAAGAACTAATTTTCGGATGTTAATTTATTTAGCATTCAGAAGTGGCCTCATTTTGTACTTACAGATTAAACCGACTTTTATTTTGATTTTGAACTATGAACTTGGTCTTTGGTTATGATTTCTACACATTGTGTCAAAAATGCTACATTTTACAAAAAAGTTAAAAACTTTTCTTGAAAACACGACATGTGAGGTCGACCAATTGACTATTGAGGTTGACCAATTTTCGCTCTCTTCATTATCATATGTTACATGGGCTTTAATTAGGAACATTTTGTAACTTTTGTATGTGTAGAAATTCTTTTTTTAAGTCTAGTGGGTGTTAAAGATGTATACATAAACTTGAATAGTTAAATGTTAGTACCAATTAAAAGTCAAGAATAGGAAGCCATACCTAACTAAGTCAAACTTCAAAGCGTCCAATGGGTTTTGAAGATGTAAATAGTAGTTGTTGAAAGCTCAGCTGCATTTGGAGTCCAAATAGGAAGCAATTATAGATCTATAGGGTCGAAATGGTTGTGTTGGTTGGTAAAAATGGTTTTTACACTGTTTTACTCTTCATCTACTTTTAGAATTAAAAATAAAAATTGAATTGAGTTGATTATATTTATACTCCGTATACTATTATTACTAGTCTATTTCTATTGATTTTTTATACTATCATTATAAACACTTTTAAACATTATCTTAACCACTTTTAAAAAGCTCTTTAGACAAAGGTTTTGTAAAAAATCCCTTTTAGATGCCAAACATGTTAATAAAGTAACATAAATAAAACGTGTTAAAATTTTAAAAGTAATGTCCTGTAATTTTCGTCCATGACTCTTTTGCTTTTGTCAAGAAGATGGTGGTGATATTGGCGTTCAATCACAATCAATAAACAGTTGGATTTCAGGTAAAACGTTATCAGGACTAAGATTTAATATTCTTTTCATTTATTTTTCTACATGAAGTTGTTTCTTATTTTATTTTTTTTTTTAAAAAAAAAAAAAAAGAAAACCTTATAACACAAAAAGAAAAAGAGAAACAAGATACAAGAACAGAACGAGAACAGGGCTCGAAAGTAGTAAACAAATCAAGCTATAACTAACTAAGCTCGCACCCCGCCGAGAGCAAACAAATAACACGACAAACTAACTACAACAAGGAAAAATCACGAATATAGAAAACAAACTAACATCGAAGACAAGTACAGACTAACAAAAATAATCTAAACCCCACTAACATATGACCTCATCGCTGGTGATGTTGGTGTCGACACCATTGCCCGTACTAGCCTTGAAAGTGAATAGTCGCACCGCTTCCGGCCCCGTCACCTATGTTAGTACCCGAAAGAGGACTAAAACCGCGCTTTTTAAACTCTTTGAAAAAACCCGATTTTCTAACGAAAGTCCCGAATCCGAACCCACGTAGGACCACTGGCAAGACCCGTGGGAGACACTGCACGTTGCTCCGCTAGCTCTTCGAAAAAACCAAGATATCCACCAGAAGGACACGAACCTGACTCCAAAAACGACCCATCACATGGCCAACATCCGGAGCATTTAAAACAAATTTTGTATTGCAAAATCCACATTCGATTTCATCCCCAATATCCCTCACACCACCATAACTTCATATTTTTAACCAACATCGCCATGTCATAAGACCAAATTTAAACGCAGCGTGATAGGGCGATTTTCATCTCCATCACGCCACCATGGCGCCAAAACGTTGCGTGATCGGAGAAAAAAAACGGTGGCGTTATGGTTGCTTCACGGGAAGTGTTTGAGCGTGAAGGGGGTACGTAGCGGTTCTCCATTCGCTTGTCCCATTTTCAACCGTTGCAAATTAAAAAGAAATCAAAATATATATACCCAACGGGTAGGGAGCTTTTATATTTGAATTTAAATAGTAAATTTAATATATTTAATATTATACATTTTTTACCTACAAATAACACATTTTCAACAACACTATACAAATATATTTTATACATTTTCTCATCATTCTCTTTTGAAATTCATCACTCTCTATGTAACATCCCGCATTTTTCCGTTAAATTATTTTAACGCCGTCTTTTTTTTATTTATTTATTTAATATCCTCAGCATCTCGATTCGTATCCTCTTTTAGCTACATTCTTAAAATATTTTCGTTATTGGATTATAACGTCCCCCGTACTCTCGTGAAGTTAAATATTCGTTCGGTTAATTTCCGCACCCGACTACAAACTAGAGGGACTAGTTTTGCCAAAATGACAAAGAGGTGACTAGCTTTTGACTAGTCAACCCCACCTCCCATCTTTTTCATTTTCATTTTTCCTTTTCTTTCACTACTTCCATAATTTCTCTCAATTCTCCATTTTGAAGATTCATCATCTAAATCAAATCGGTCAAGCTTCAATCCAAACAAATTACATATTTGGAATCCTTGCAACTTCCTCTTCGATTCCATACCAATTTCATCTCATTTGGGTAACTTTCTAAAATCACTAGATTTCTTTAAATTCGTGTTCTTGACTTATAAAGTAGTTAATTAGTGTCTATGGCTCATTGTGATATCGTGTATGTAATTTGTATGCTCGATTTGTTGTTTTTGGTGTAACTAGTTCATTATGAAAATTGCTTGCTAAATCTTTGATTTTGGATGATCAAAAGTTGTTTAATTGTTAAAGTTCATGTATTAAATGTGTTACTAGCGTCATTAGCTTCAATTTGATGTGTAGGTTGATTAAGAAAACTTCAAAAACATGATTATTGATTTTGAGAAGTTTGACTAGGGTTTGATAGTTCTTGACATGAATTTTTGGATGCTTGAATGCCATGAAATGTTAATTGTTAGTGTTTAGTAGTAATGTATGCTTCATTACCTTCAAAACGGCATATCACATGTGTGAATTGGATTCCCGAAACTTAAAATGCATTTGATGAACTTGAAACTTTGAAAATGGATTCTTAATGATCACTTGACGGAAAATCGGTTATTGAAATTGATGTTTTTGTTTGATGAAACGTGTTTAGTTGTTTTCCTTGTCAAATTACCTTTCCAACGATATATAGTATGCATTTTGGATGTTTTCGGTTCATAAAATATGTTAATTTGAGTTTTGGTTCGTGACTTGGTCTATTTTTCTGCAAACAGCAAAAATTCCAGGTATGCGCGCCGTGCAACCTCAGCGCGCCGCGCAAAACAGAAATCCCAGATATTTGCCCCCTTTAGTTGAGTTCTGACCCGGATTTACACTAGGGTGCGCGCCGCGCAACCCATAGCGCGCCGCGCATATGCCCAGCTCATTTTTGTTTTTATTTTTCCTTTCACAAAATGTTTCCCGCTTAACCGTAACTCCGATTAACATGAAACTTGGCCATTCTGCTCATAAATGATTTCTCATCATGGGAAAATTGTCGGATACCCGACCCGACCCCGTTGACCTTGACTTTGACCAAGTTTGACTTTTAGTCAAACTTAACCAAACAATTATACGATCGTTCTAACATGCTTAATTACTTGTATCGTGCATGAAACTTGACTAATTGATTCACATGCTACATAATCGAGTCGTAACGAGCCATAGGACTAATTGAACATCTTTGACCGTTTGTGTTTACCGTTATTGATATAACCTATATGTTTAGGTCAAGACTAGCTTTGTCTTTGCACGCGTTTACTTGTTGAAGTACTTTATTAACTCTTGCACGCAAGGTGAGATCATAGTCCCACTTTTACTCTTTTTGAACTTATATTTAGGATGAGAAAACATAAACGATTCTTTTGAACTAAGTGAACACAAGAACGGGAAAACAAACATTCTACATACGAGTTTAGAACAAAAATCCTCAATTCGATTATCATTAGTTACACTTGACGGGTGTAAGCGAGAACTTATGTTATATGGCCATATGGGTTGACAACCCTCATCTTTGACGGTTCGCTACCGTCTACAGATGAAATATATTTTCGAGAATCAGTGTTTGTTCTAGCACTATGGATGGGGTATACAATGGATGGAATGTTAAGCTTTGATAATTGGGTGCTCGTGAATATTAACTTTTAGAATGTATTACTATTATTTCAACTTTTCAAACCTTGTGGTTCGACTTACTTACTTTTACTCACTTACTTACTTAAACCTATGATTTCACCAACGTTTTCGTTGACAGATTTCTATGTTTTTCTCAGGGCTTGCACGATATGTGAAACATGCTTCCGCTTACTATTTGATACTTGCATTGGATGTCGAGTATACATGCATTTCATGGAGCGTCTTTTGACTTTACTTTAAACCGTGTCGTCTAGATTTCATTTGTACTTATAACCTTGTAACTTAACTTTTGGTTGAACAATTCTTGTAAACTTTGGAAACAATCTTTATTTTGAAATGAAGGCGACATGTTTTGGTCAAACGTTGTCATAAAGACTTATGACCAGGTGATGGGACCCATGTAGACGACGCCGTCACTTGACGATTTGTCGGGGTCGCTACAAGTGGTATCAGAGCCTTGGTTGTAGGGATTTAGAGTTCATTTGTGTCCACCCCGAGTCATAGGGTACATAGGTGAATCTAGACTACAACCGGCATATAGACTGAAGTAGGAATTACTTGACTATTTGTGTATTTATACTCGAACTCTTCTATCATATCTAACTCGTATTCGATCTTGATCTTACGTTGATAAATTTTGTTGACGCGCCACCTTGACTTTATAAAGTAATGTTAAATGCACATGTAAATCAGGGTAATATAATTTCCGGGATTATATTACGGTGATTCACATGGACGTTCCGACATTATGACGTAAAGAATTTAAGGCGAGTCAAGGAAAAATTTCCTCTCTATCCTTATTCCATACTCCGGTTAGTATTGTTGAAAATACTAACCAACGATATTCTTGTGTCATGAAGGAACAATGGCTCACCAAGGTCAACACAATACTCCTCTCGAAACCCTAGAACAAGCTCTTCAACGAATGATAACCACCGCCGTGGGTACGGCCGTGGCCGATCACTTTTCTAACAACAACAATCATGGAACCGGTAATTCAAACGAAGGTTGCTCCTACAAGAACTTCATGAAGTACAATCCTTCCACTTTCGATGGAACCGGAGGACCGGTTACTCTCACCCGATGGTTTAAACAAATGGAGACCGTTTTTAACACAAGCGGTTGTCGAGACCAAGATGAGGTCAAGTTTTCCTCCCTCACTTTCACCGGCATTGCTCTCTCGTGGTGGAACACGTATGTACAATTGGTGGGAAGCGATGAAGCCCACACACTCTCTTGGACCGAATTAAGAGAAAGAATGATCACCGAATACTTCCCGCGCGACGAGACTCGAAGGCTCGAGCAGGGTCTAAGGAATTTAAAAACGGTCGGGAACGACCTCGAAGCTTATAATCAACGGTTTACCGAACTAGTCACAATGTGTCCAAATATCATGACTCCCGAATCCCTAAGAGTCGAACTTTACATGGATGGCCTCCCTAAGAGCATTCAACACAGGGTAATGACACCTCGACCCACTAACCTACAAGAGGCTTTAACAATGGCCCGCCATACTTTAGACACGGCGAATGAAATGGAAACGCCGGCACCAATGGTCGAGAACCAATCGAGCGGCAATAAAAGAACATGGGAAGCCTCTCAATCAAGCAACCACAACCACAACAACCTCTCCAAGAAGCCTTTCGCCTCCAACGACAAGAAAGGCTATACCGGAAAACTACCTTTTTGTAACGAATGCCGCAAGCATCACTTTGAAGGATGTGGCAGGTTCCGCCAACGGCGCCAAGGAAGTGGTCACATCGCCAAACATTGTGGAAGTGCCACCCCCATCACTCAAAAGGGACCCAACCCACGAAAGTTGGTCACTTGCTACGCATGTGGCCAAACGGGTCATTTTAGGAATGAATGCCCAAATAAGAAAATCAACCCCAACGCACGCCGTTGAACTTTCAACATCAACGCCTAGGATGCCCGAGACGACGATGGACTAGTCACGGGTACGTTTCTTCACAACAAACCGTATGTTTCATACTTATTCGATTCAATTACCGCTAGACGTTTTACAACCAAGACTTTGACTTGTACTCATTACATTCCACCTTTTTCCCTTAGATACTACTTAGGCAATTTAAGCGACCAACGGAAAGATATTGTGTGTCTATAAATTCTATCGGAGGATATACGTTAAGAATATTGACTTGACACCTATAGAACTAGGGAGCTCAGAACCTATTCGTTAAGGAGAAATTGTTTCCCTACAACTAGGTATAGATTATTGTGAACTAAATAATTTTCGGTTGAAAACCGATACCCTCTTCCTCGTATCCATGACCACCTGATTACTTGCATGAATCCCGTGTGCATTCCAAAACGACCTCCGTTCCGGTTATCATCAATTGGGGGTTAAGGGAGACGATGTCTCCTAAGCCATTTCCGAACTCGCAACGTTAGTTGTAAATCTCTCTTAGTACCGTTTGATTTATTTAGGACTCCGTCCGTATTCATGAACCTCCTAAACCACGTATGCAACTTATCTAGACAAATCTGTTATCGTATTTATAGATGACATCTTAACTTATTTAAGTAAAGAAGGAAAACGAACAACATCACCATCTTACGCTCGAACTTTTGAGAAAAGAGCAACTTTATACCAAATTCTCCGAGTGAGAATTTCTGTGGAACGAAGTCCAATTTTCTAGACCATGATGTTAATGGTCAAGGCATTACAATCAATCTCGAAATCAAGCCACATGTAATCAGGAAACTCTCCCAACTCAGACTTGTATTCGTAAAATCTTAGATCTCGTCTATTTTTACCGAAGATTCATTTCTGACTTTTCTCGTGTTACACGACTTTTAAACTCGTTAACTCACTAAGGAAAACTTTAAACCTCTCCGTGTTCGAACCTTGAGCGTGATTCTTCACACCAACAATTCTAGTTAAAATCGTATAGCAACAGATGGAACTCAAACATGGAAATATTTCTACTTGAACGCCGAAAGGCATACTCTCTCGTCTCAAAAATCAACATAACTAAAATTCGTTATTTTGCACGAAGAATTCGAATACTAAATTGTGGATCCGATCAATTTTCTCGTCATCCCGTACCACACTACCTACCTCTGTTATTTCACCGTCACCGTCTAATATTACTGGAATTTAAGATAACACACAATCCAACGATACTTCACTCTTCTTTGACTTAACGCCCTTGTGTTTCTGATAATCGGTCAACTATTATTCAAACCCGAACTATACAACTACGTGTACTACCTCGTTTCTCTTTCAGACTTCAACTTTTGACAACTAGAGGCACGTTATGGCAACCCCGAGATGTAAGCTCATCCTATTCTAAGTCCTCATTTCACTCCTATCTTTATCGCTCGCATTTCCGTTTAAGGAAACTCCTTGTAACATTTCTCCATGGATAGAGAAACTCTTCATATTACAATAGTATTCGCCACGAGGGTGAATAGTTCTAACGAACATTTTCGAACCCTAACTAACTTGTTCAAACGTATATTAAGAGATTCTATTCCAACAAGGTGCATCTTTGTCAATTATCACGTATCGAAATACTCGTTTCACTTCTAGTTTTGCAAGAAACCTTGGAGACCCGCTTAGACATGAGTACCGCGTACCACCCACAAACCGACGAATCGAGCAAACGAACGATTTACGTCTTGGAAAGACATGTCACAAACTCGTATTGTCACCTTTAGTAGATCACTCTTACAACAGTAGATACCACTCGTGTGTTCACACGCACTTTTCGAAACCCTATATGACCGCTAATGTCATACCCCTGTTCATTTAACCAAAGCATCAACCACCGAAATCTGAACTCCATCAAGAAACAACAATTGAGATCGTTCAAGTCCGAGAAGGGCTCGAGACAACCCATTGTCGCCAGAAGAGTTATACCAAACTTAGATGAAAACCTCACCAAACCCAGTGTGTAACCGCGTAATATTGAGAAACCGCACCTTGGAAGGGTGTAATCCATTTTGGGAAATCGAGAAAGGCTATATCCGCAATATTGAACCTTTTGAAACCTTGGGGCGTATTGGAACCGCTTCCTACCGTTTAGAACTTCCGACTCAATTAAGTTTCCGTTTACCCTACATTTCGTGTAACAAACTTAGAAACGTGTCCTGCGGAACAGGAACGTGCAATCCTGCTAGATACATCAACTATCGATGACAAACTACTCTTCATAGGAAAACCAGTTGAAACCAGGGATCGTAAAAACCAAACCTTAATACAACGTGAAACCCTAACTATCCAAATTCATGAGAACACTCAAGGACGTACCTTCACTTATTCATAGCATTGACATCTCCGGTCTCGAGTGAGAGGCATCGATTATTACTTCCAACTAAATTTCGGGACGAAATTTCTTTTGAGGTGTGGATAATGTAACATCCCGCATTTTTCCGTTAAATTATTTTAACGCCGTCTTTTTTTTATTTATTTATTTAATATCCTCAGCATCTCGATTCGTATCCTCTTTTAGCTACATTCTTAAAATATTTTCGTTATTGGATTATAACGTCCCCCGTACTCTCGTGAAGTTAAATATTCGTTCGGTTAATTTCCGCACCCGACTACAAACTAGAGGGACTAGTTTTGCCAAAAAGACAAAGAGGTGACTAGCTTTTGACTAGTCAACCCCACCTCCCATCTTTTTCATTTTCATTTTTCCTTTTCTTTCACTACTTCCATAATTTCTCTCAATTCTCCATTTTGAAGATTCATCATCTAAATCAAATCGGTCAAGCTTCAATCCAAACAAATTACATATTTGGAATCCTTGCAACTTCCTCTACGATTCCATACCAATTTCATCTCATTTGGGTAACTTTCTAAAATCACTAGATTTCTTTAAATTCGTGTTCTTGACTTATAAAGTAGTTAATTAGTGTCTATGGCTCATTGTGATGTCGTGTATGTAATTTGTATGCTCGATTTGTTGTTTTTGGTGCAACTAGTTCATTATGAAAATTGCTTGCTAAATCTTTGATTTTGGATGATTAAAAGTTGTTTAATTGTTAAAGTTCATGTATTAAATGTGTTACTAGCGTCATTAGCTTCAATTTGATGTGTAGGTTGATTAAGAAAACTTCAAAAACATGATTATTGATTTTGAGATGTTTGACTAGGGTTTGATAGTTCTTGACATGAATTTTTGGATGCTTGAATGCCATGAAATGTTAATTGTTAGTGTTTAGTAGTAATGTATGCTTCATTACCTTCAAAACGGCATATCACATGTGTGAATTGGATTCCCGAAACTTAAAATGCATTTGATGAACTTGAAACTTTGAAAATGGATTCTTAATGATCACTTGACGGAAAATCGGTTATTGAAATTGATGTTTTTGTTTGATGAAACGTGTTTAGTTGTTTTCCTTGTCAAATTACCTTTCCAACGATATATAGTATGCATTTTGGATGTTTTCGGTTCATAAAATATGTTAATTTGAGTTTTGGTTCGTGACTTGGTCTATTTTTCTGCAAACAGCAAAAATTCCAGGTATGCGCGTCGTGCAACCTCAGCGCGCCGCGCAAAACAGAAATCCCAGATATTTGCCCCCTTTAGTTGAGTTCTGACCCGGATTTACACTAGGGTGCGCGCCGCGCAACCCATAGCGCGCCGCGCATATGCCCAGCTCATTTTTGTTTTTATTTTTCCTTTCACAAAATGTTTCCCGCTTAACCGTAACTCCGATTAACATGAAACTTGGCCATTCTGCTCATAAATGATTTCTCATCATGGAAAAATTGTCGGATACCCGACCCGACCCCGTTGACCTTGACTTTGACCAAGTTTGACTTTTAGTCAAACTTAACCAAACAATTATACGATCGTTCTAACATGCTTAATTACTTGTATCGTGCATGAAACTTGACTAATTGATTCACATGCTACATAATCGAGTCGTAACGAGCCATAGGACTAATTGAACATCTTTGACCGTTTGTGTTTACCGTTATTGATATAACCTATATGTTTAGGTCAAGACTAGCTTTGTCTTTGCACGCGTTTACTTGTTGAAGTACTTTATTAACTCTTGCACGCAAGGTGAGATCATAGTCCCACTTTTACTCTTTTTGAACTTATATTTAGGATGAGAAAACATAAACGATTCTTTTGAACTAAGTGAACACAAGAACGGGAAAACAAACATTCTACATACGAGTTTAGAACAAAAATCCTCAATTCGATTATCATTAGTTACACTTGACGGGTGTAAGCGAGAACTTATGTTATATGGCCATATGGGTTGACAACCCTCATCTTTGACGGTTCGCTACCGTCTACAGATGAAATATATTTTCGAGAATCAGTGTTTGTTCTAGCACTATGGATGGGGTATACAATGGATGGAATGTTAAGCTTTGATAATTGGGTGCTCGTGAATATTAACTTTTAGAATGTATTACTATTATTTCAACTTTTCAAACCTTGTGGTTCGACTTACTTACTTTTACTCACTTACTTACTTAAACCTATGATTTCACCAACGTTTTCGTTGACAGATTTCTATGTTTTTCTCAGGGCTTGCACGATATGTGAAACATGCTTCCGCTTACTATTTGATACTTGCATTGGATGTCGAGTATACATGCATTTCATGGAGCGTCTTTTGACTTTACTTTAAACCGTGTCGTCTAGATTTCATTTGTACTTATAACCTTGTAACTTAACTTTTGGTTGAACAATTCTTGTAAACTTTGGAAACAATCTTTATTTTGAAATGAAGGCGACATGTTTTGGTCAAACGTTGTCATAAAGACTTATGACCAGGTGATGGGACCCATGTAGACGACGCCGTCACTTGACGATTTGTCGGGGTCGCTACACTCTAAATTCATCATTCTCTACAATTTCTCAACATTATATTCCACTTTTTACACACTTTTACTCCATGGCTCCGAATAAGGTTTCGTTCGACGTACATTACGAGGGTAGGCCAGCGACTAACTGATAGTGATACATGTGCGGTGTCAAAAAATCATTTGACGACTTCGACGTTACTGACTTTGATATATCAAAGTTGAAGGACTTCCTCGAAAAAAAAATACCATTTATATTTTCGGATAGTGTGTATTTAGACGAAGACTAGATAGAATATTTGCACTTGTTTGTGGATGATGTATAGAAGGCTACAAAACGAGCCAAGACACCCACTAGTTGAATTCAGTTGTATCTTTTATAAGTAGGCTGGTGGAGTGTTAATCAAGTCCCTTTCGATTCCAGAAGTAGTCTCGAATCAGGTCGTAGTATTAAGACTTTTAATAAGTGGTAGTAATTGTATTACTTTTTAACTATTGTAATTTTCAATACAATTTTTAAGAGTTTTAATAAACAGTAATCGTTTATTAATTTTAATTTAAGTGTGTTTTATTAAATATAATATTTTATATATGTGTTTAATGTATAAAAAAATTAATTAATAATAAATAATCTAAACAGAAAATGAAAATAAAATTAAAAATGGTGAACCTACTTTCTAATGTCTCTCCTTCCTTCCGATTCTAGGGTTTTTGCTCAGCTACATATCTTTAAGGAAAGATATAGTCTCTTCTTTATGTGCATTTGTTTATGTATAAGTAATTATTTAGAATCTTCTGTCATGTTAGTTTTGTGTCAACTTATAACACATACCCAAAACAAAGTATTGTTGATCGAGTTCTGTTCACAACAACCTCATGATATTTGGATGCGGAATGTTATAATTGACCCAACTAATCAGTTGTATCCATATTTTGTAGGGTAAAGTTATAGATTTTTTTTTTTTTTTTTACTATCGAAGGTAAAAGTTAAATCATGGAGCAACTTGGAGATGGTGAACTAGTTTCATTTTTTAAGGCAATCAACAACAAAGATGACACTTTCACATGTACTAAACCACTTTCAAACAGATATTTACAACTCCTTGCTAACTGGTGCCCCAAGCTTCATTACCTTTACCTCAGATTAGAACCAAACGTTGATCCTGATGAGCCTGATTTTGATGATGATGGTTTATGTGCGGTGGCAAATGCTGGTAGGAATTTGTATGTAGTGAAATTAAGAAGAAGGTTACATGTTAGTGATGTTGGGATAGTGTCTCTTGTAAGATCATCCAAAAATTTAGGGAGGTTAGATTTGTGTCAATGTGTTAATGTCACCGACGAATCGCTTAAAGCGATAGAAAATGCTAGTCTCCTAGGTAATTTGAATTTGCTAGGTTGTAAACAGATCACCGATTTGGGTTTGAAGTATCTTGCTAGTGGTGATTTGAGAAATAGTTTGGAAGAATTAACTCTGGCTGAATGTGATAAGATTAGTGATGAAGGTGTCGTGTTCTTGAAACAAATGGTTCGTCTCACTAATTTGGATTTGTCAAAATGTGGGGATAATATCACGGACTACGGTGGTTATGCCATATCCAAAATCCCAAATATGGAGATTTTGGATTTGTCTTGGTTGACTAATATAACAGATTGTACAGTGAATTCTGTTGCTACAAATTACTGGAAACTAAGCGAACTCTATTTGACTGGTTGTGAGAAATTAACAAGTTCTAGTTTAACTGCTTTTGAGAATCATCGGACACTTGAATTATTAGAAATGTTTACGCCTGATGATACTACTTGGGAAGATGTCGAGTCGGTTGCTATGTCATGTAGGAAGTTGAAATCTCTTACGCTTAGTAACAGGTTTAATGACTCTGATTATCACGTGATTAACAACTGCTTCGTACGTAGGTTGGAAATGATCAATGACGAAACTTCTATCCTTTGTGTCAATCAATAGGCCATGTTGAGTGATTAGTATTCTGTCATCAGCATTTTTATTTGGATTTCTAATTTCTCTGTTGTTGCTTGGTTTTATGTAATACACTATTTTTATAAATGTGGGTATGGAAACATTATAATTCTTGTTTTATGAGTTTAATTTAATCAATAATATTTAAACACACTAGTTTCATGTTGATGTAAAATTTGTGTACTATTTAAGTTATTTAACCACGTGAGAAACATAATAATGAAATTGCAATAACAGAGTTGAAATAACAGAGTTGACAACGAGCCAGCTTTTGTTTCCGTTGTCTTATCATAGAAACGAAGATCTTGTTATTTATATATATATATTTTTTTAGAAGGTCAAGAACAGGCCCGGCTCAATGAGGGAACAAGGTGTGCAAGGGCGCAGGGCCCGTTTGTTATTTATATATTCTTGAAATAAAATAAACATAAGTACCTTCATCACCTTCAATTATATCATTTATGTTATAATTCAGTAGGCTTATAACTACCTTTAGTGGTTTGATTCTTGATGTTATAATTCAGTAGGCTTATAACTACCTTTAGTGGTTTGATTCTTGATGTTATAATTCAGTAGGCTTATAACTACCTTTAGTGATTTGATTCTTGATTTAGAATACTAATAATGAAGTGTAAGAACAAAGATGATAATGGAGAGAAAGAAAGAAACACTTTGTAAGTGTGAGAAATGGTGCAAGTTTAATGCTTGCATTCATGAGTATTTATAGCCTAAAATCTCAATATAAAAATACATACTTTGTGTACCAAAATTGACTATATGTATACACCAAAATTGACTATCCATATCTATATTATTATTATTATTATAACACTCCCCCTTGGATAGCAATTTTATTTTGTTGAAGATCAACTATAAATTACTGCCTCGTTAAAAACCTTGCTAAAGAAAACCCAGTGGGAAAAAACTTTAGCTAAGGGAAAAAGAGTGCAGCATGGAGTTGACTCCCCCTCAAGTAGACATCGCTTCAGCTGTTACATCTTTTGAACATGTCTCATGCCAATGTTATGAACGTGTGTTCTGAAAATAGCAGTTGGAAGTGCTTTCGTGAAAAGATCAGCAGAGTTTTTGCTAGATTGCACATATCTCATTTCAATCTGGTTGTCCTTAATGAGATTTTGAGTGTATGAGAAGAATCTAGGTGGTATGTGTTTTGTTCGGTCACTTTTGATATACCCTTCTTTCATCTGTGCTATGCAAGCTGCATTATCTTCATAGATAGTTGTTGGACTTTTATCGCGTTCTAGTCCACAAGAATCAGTAATGAGTTGTGTCATTGATCTCAACCAAAAACATTCTCGAGTAGCTTCATGTAATGCAATCACTTCGGCATGATTTGACGATGTAGCAACAAGTGTTTGTTTTTGAGAACGCCATGATATTGCAGTACCTCCATTTAGGAATACATATCCAGTTTGAGATTTAGCTTTATGTGGATCAGATAAATAACCTGCATCTGCATAACCAACCAAATCTTGTTTTGATTCGTTAGAATAAAATAATCCTAAATCAGTAGTTCCTCGAAGGTATCGAAATATGTGTTTGATCCCATTCCAGTGTCTTTTGGTAGGAGCAGAGCTGAACCTTGCCAACAAATTAACTGCAAAAGAAATGTCAGGTCTTGTACAATTTGTAAGATACATAAGAGCTCCAATTGCACTAAGATATGGTACTTCTGGTCCAAGAATGTCTTCTTGATCTTCACATGGACGAAATGGATCAGCTTCAACATTGAGTGATCTAACAACCATAGGAGTACTTAATGGTTTTGCCTTGTCCATATTGAAACGTTTCAAAATCTTTTCAGTATATGTTGTTTGATGTACAAGTAAACCATTAGGCATATGCTCAATTTGTAAACCAAGGCAATACTTGGTTTTTCTGAGATCTTTCATTTCAAATTCTTTCTTTAGAAGTTGAATGGCTTCATGGATCTCTTTATTTGTACCTATGATGTTAAGATCATCAACATAAACAGCTATGATCACATATCCGGATGTTGTTTTCTTAATGAAAACACAAGGGCAAGTAAGATTATTTGTATACCCTTTGCTTATCAAGTAATCACTTAATCGGTTATACCACATACGTCCCGATTGTTTTAACCCATATAAAGATCTTTGTAATTTAATCGAATACATTTCTTTGGGTTTTGCATTTGATGCTTCTGGTACCTTAAATCCTTCAGGTATCTTCATATATATATCACTATCAAGTGATCCATATAGATAAGCAGTCACAACATCCATGAGATGCATTTCTAAATTTTTTAGAAACTGCCAGACTGATTAAGTACCTAAAAGTAATTGCATCCATAACAGGAGAATAAGTTTCTTCATAATCAATTCCCGGTCTTTGAGAAAAACCTTGAGCTACAAGTCTAGCTTTATACCTTGTAACTTCATTTTTCTCATTTCTTTTTCGGACAAAAATCCATCTGTATCCTACAGGTTTCACATCTTTAGGAGTGAGAATGATGGATCCGAAAACTTTTCTTTTATTGAGTGATTCTAATTCAGCTCGTATTGCTTCTTTCCATTGAGCCCAATCATGTCTATTTTGACATTCAACCATAGATGTTGGTTCTGGATCATCATCATTATTCATGATGTCATATGCAACATTAAATGAAAATTTCTCATCAAGATTTTTCATTTCATTTCGGTTCCATAATATTTTTGAATATGCATAATTGATTGCAATTTCTGTATTGACATCATCAATCTCCTCTGCAGTAGGAGTACTGATTTGTGGTTCTTCTTGAACACTTTCTTTTACTTCATTATCAGCTGATTTTCTTTTTCGAGGATTTTTATCCTTTGAACCGATTGGTCTTCCACGTTTCTGACGTGGCAAAGATTCATGAGTGACGTTATTGCCAGCTTTTGGAATTTCAATTCGAGCTGGAGTATTTACTGCTGGTATATATGATTTTGTCACCGTTTTTGTATCTGTAAATGCATCAGGCAATTGATTTGCAAGTTCTTGTATATGCATTATCTTTTGAACTTCTGTCTCGCATTCTTTTGTGCGAGGATCAAGATACTTTAATTGAGGTTCACACCATGAAACATCATTTTCTTTATTTTTCATTTCTCCCCCTAATCTAGGGAACAATGTTTCATTAAAATGACAATCAGCAAAACGTGCTGTAAAAACGTCACCTGTCATAGGTTCAATATACCTTAATATTGAAGATGTTTCATATCCAACATATATTCCCAACCTCCTTTGAGGACCCATTTTTGTACGTTGTGGTGTCGCAATTGGAACATACACTGCACAACCAAATGTTCTAAGATGGGAAATATTTGGCTCTTGACCAAAAGCAAGTTGTAGGGGGGAATATTTATGACTTGCACTTGGTCTGATGCGAATCAATGCAGCAGCATGTAAAATTGCATGACCCCATATAGATACAGGGAGTTTTGTTCTCATTATCAATGGTCTAGCGATTAACTGTAAACGTTTAATCAATGACTCGGCTAAACCATTTTGTGTATGCACATGAGCAACAGAATGTTCAACAACAATTCCTATAGACATGCAATAGTCATTAAATGCTTGAGATGTAAATTCACCAGCATTATCAAGTCTCACCCTTTTAATGGTGTAATCAGGAAAATGAGCTCTCAATTTAATAATTTGGGCAAGAAATTTTGCAAATGCCACATTACGGCTTGATAACAGACAAACATGAGACCATCTGCTAGATGCGTCTATTAGAACCATGAAATATCTAAATGGTCCACATGGTGGATGAATTGGTCCACATATATCACCTTGAATTCTTTCAAGAAACATTGGTGATTCTTTCTCAACCTTAAGTGGTGAGGGTCTAGTTATCAATTTTCCAAGAGAGCAAGATGTACATGGAACCATTGTATCATGATGGATTTTTCTATCCTTTAGTGGATGTCCATGAGTACATTCAATAATCCTTTTCATCATTGTTGATCCTGGATGGCCTAATCTGTTATGCCATAAACTGAATACACCAGGATCAATATATTTTTCGTTAACTACCATATGTATTTCTGGTACATTTATATGTGTATAATGTAATCCAGAACTAAGTCTTGGCAGTTTTTCAACCACATGACTCTTGTCAGTGATACTTAAATATTTCTCATTTTCTGTTGTCACTGACTGATAATCATACCCGTTAAGGTATATGTCGGAGAAACTCAATAAATTTCTGCTTGACTTGGGAGAAAATAAGGCATCATTTATTAAAAATTTTGTACCATTTGGTAGTATGAAATTTGCCTTTCCTATCTCTTTTATCAAGTTAGCAGGTCCTGATATTGTATGTATAGTTCCTTCCGTTGGTTTTAGATCAATAAAATATTTCTCGGATTTAAGTATAGTGTGTGTAGTTCCACTGTCTGCTATACAGAGATCTCCACCACTTGATTGATGTTGTATTCCAGCAAAATTCATATTGAACTTCATATATAAGAAATAAATAGTGAGTACATTAATATTACACAATATTTTAAACGCAAATAGATAGTACTGAAACATTTAGCAAACATAATGACAAAGACAGACGATATTAAATCGTTTATTTTTCAAAAGACACACAACTTAAACATTCAAGAAATCTTCATATAAATCAGATGGTTTCTCAGTGACTGTTGGATCAATATTATCCACAAAATTTACTTCCTTTTTTTTACCTTTCAGCGAATCCTGATACATCTTAACAAGATGTTTAGATGTTCGGCAAGTATTAGCCCAGTGACCCATTCTACCACATCTGTAGCAAGATTCTTCAGAATTTTTAGAAGAATTTTCTTCAACATCTTGTTTAATGGGCTTGTTTTGTGGTTGATATTTATATTTTCGTGGATTACTATTTCTTTGACCACCACGGCCACGACCACGACCACGTCCACGCCCATTACCATTACCATAAGGATGGTTTCTACCATAGTTATGGCTTTTGGCATGATGATGGTGATGGTTATTATAACCACGACCTTGCCCGCGTCCTTGTCCCTGTTTATAATTATTTGCAGTATTTGCTTCAGGGATTGCAAGTGTACCAGTAGGACGGGATTGCTGATTTTTCATTAATAGCTCATCATTTTGCTCTGCAACTAAGAGATATGAATTAAGTTCAGGATATGTTTTGAACTTTAGCATTCTCAAATTTCTTTGCACTGTGATGTTTGCAGCATTCATTGTGGAGAAAGTTTTCTCCATCATGTCTGCATCACTAATTTCATGTCCACAGAATTTAAGTTGTGAACATGTATTATACAGAGCTGAGCTGTATTCATTTACTTTCTTAAAGTCTTGGAACCTTAATGTTCTCCATTGTTCCATTGCAGCTGGAAGTAAAATTTCTCTTTGATTATTGAATCTGCTTTTGAGACCTTCCCATAAAACATGGGGATCTTCTACAGTCACATAATTATTTTGTAAGCATTCATCAATATGTTGATGAATAAAGCAACATGCCGTAGCTTGTTCTTTTTCAGAACAAGTGTTGTTTTCATTTATGGTTTCAAGAATGCCCATTGATTTAAGATGCATTTTTACTTTTATAACCCATGGCATGTAGTTGTTTCCAGTTGATTCTAAAGGAGTAAATTTAAGCTTTTCCAGATTCGACATTTTCTATTATCAAAAATTAAAACAAACATCATGATAAATTAGAGTCAATTTATATTCATAAGTATATAAACATTAAACATAAATTTAATATAACATAAATGATAAGTAGGTGACAGTGTCGACCATGTGTAAGCAATCATAAATAAATGTTATATAACAAAAATATAAATATTAGTAAACATAAATGAAAATTTGGCGACAGTGTCGACCATATATTTTTTCAGGTGGTATAACCGACCTATATCATTCTGGTGGTATAACCGACCATATATCATTTTGGTGGTATAACCGACCATATATCATTTTGGTGGTATAACCGACCATATATCATTTTGGTGGCAGAGCCAACCATATTTAGTATTAAGATTATCGTGCTGATAACGTGTTATAATTCAGTAGGCTTATAACTACCTTTAGTGGTTTGATTCTTGATGTTATAATTCAGTAGGCTTATAACTACCTTTAGTGGTTTGATTCTTGATGTTATAATTCAGTAGGCTTATAACTACCTTTAGTGATTTGATTCTTGATTTAGAATACTAATAATGAAGTGTAAGAACAAAGATGATAATGGAGAGAAAGAAAGAAACACTTTGTAAGTGTGAGAAATGGTGCAAGTTTAATGCTTGCATTCATGAGTATTTATAGCCTAAAATCTCAATATAAAAATACATACTTTGTGTACCAAAATTGACTATATGTATACACCAAAATTGACTATCCATATCTATATTATTATTATTATTATAACAATTTATATTCTTTATTAACTCTCAGTTTTAGAGCACAAAATAAGCATAAAGCATAAATCAACATCATTCTTCATATGCAACATTTACAACATTGATGATTTATAATCAAAAGGTGATGAGAAGTTTGACACAGTCAGGCTTCTTCAGTATCTCAAATACTTCATCGATGTTATCCAATTTTATTTGGTGTGTTAGAAGCTCATCCAATTCTATCTCCTGCAGTGCAAACACTAGCCATATGTAAAATATCTATCAAATGATTCATAATTAGTACACCTTAAAGAACAGATTCATAATGATAAAATATAAGTTATATATGTTGTCAATTCGTGAAGAATGATCAAAATTTGTTAAGGTAGTTATGTTGCATACAAGATTACATTATCTAAAAGTTGTTGGATTAGTTATTTGTGACCTTATTGATACACTTGTTGAGTACATCTGGGAGATCCGATTGTGATTTGACTCCGCCGAAGAGCGAGCCCTTCAAAGTTCGACCAGGCATTATTGCTATATCTGAAAGGGCTCGTGTCATTTCAACTCCAACTCCGAGCATTACAGTTGTACCAAGTCCCTGAGGCATTATAAACATTGTTCACTAATTAGTACTTACTATATGACATATATCATGTTTGCGAAAAAGAAAATATTATTTAACCATAATGTTGATTGCATCTTATGTATTTATGTATGTATGTACCACTTTAGTGGCCTCAAGGGCTTCATTTAGCAATGGTGCGACTCCAGTGCACTCGAAAGAGAAGTCCGCACCTAACCCATCTGTCATACCTTTCACCAACTCTGAAATGCGTTGGTTAGGATAGTTTTGAGGGTTGATAAAATCAGTCATGCCGAATACCTTTCCTTTTTTTTCCTTATTTTCGTTTACATCCACCCCTATGATCTTCGTCGCCCCTTGCATCTGGGCACCTTTTATTACCTGAATATAGCTAGTTTGAGTGATATATCATTTGGAAAAATAGGATGATAAGATGAACATGTGTGTGCCCGGTTAGGTAACAAGTCAAAATATTCAATGAAAATTTTAAGGTATGTACCCCAAGACCAACGGCGCCAAGGCCAATTACAACAACAGAGGAACCCTTGTGAACCGGGGATTCTTTCCACGTAGCACCAAGCCCAGTAGTGAAGCCACATGAGAGAAAACTAGCATGAGCTATAGGCATCTCCGGGTCAATCTTTAGCAAGTAATTTACATTGATAACCATGTACTCGGACCATGTGGAACAACTAAAGTGGTGGTAGATTGTTTCTCCAGTCGCCACAACAGACATCCGAGAAGTGCCATCGGGCATGAGACCATTCAAGCCAAAAGGATAGACAGAACAAAAATTAGTCATCCCCGATTTGCAATTTGTGCATTGTCCACATTCGCCAATAATGAGCGGGATCACTATGTCACCAGGCTTCACTCGTGAATTTACACCTTCTCCTATACTCTCAACCATCCTGTATCCAACCATTTTATGTAAATAACTAGAATTACCAATATAACTAACAGACAAAATTTGTCTTATTTGTTATGAATAGTACTATTTAATTTTTCAATTTTCACAAACCAAACCCCTCAACTTTCATTAAAATACAAATCGAACCCTCCACCTTATACATATCCAATATAACTAATAGACAAAATTTGTCTTATTTGTTATGGATAGTACTATTTAATTTTTCACTATTCACAAACCAAACCCCCTAAATTTCATTAAAATACAAATCGAACCCTCCACCTTATACATATATTCTAAATTACTACCTCCGTCTCATTCCAATAGTCCACAGACAAAAAACACGCAGTTTTAGGAAATCCCACTAACTTCATTTCTCCACCAATGAAATATCTTCTCTCTCCAAATCCACCAATGAAATATCATCTTTCTTTTCTATTTATGGAAGTGGACTATCAGAATGGGACAACCCAAAATGGAATACTAGCCTATTGGAATGAGACGGAGGTAGTATTATTTATCCTATCAGTAACACTAAAAATACTGAATAATAACACCCACCACATATAACTAATAGACAAAATTTGTCTTATTTGTTATGAATAGTACTATTTAATTTTTCACTTTTCACAAACCAAACCCCTTAACTTTCATTAAAATACAAATCAAACCCTCCACCTTATACATATCCAATATAACTAATAGACAAAATTTGTCTTATTTGTTATGAATAGTACTATTTAATTTTTCACTTTTCACAAACCAAACCCCCTAACTTTCATTAAAATACAAATCGAACCCTCAACCTTATACATATATTCTAAATTATTATTTATCCCATCACTAACACTAAAAATACTGAATAATAACACCCACCACGCTTTACCGACTTGTACACTGCGCTCAAACAGTAGGACCCACATAAGCCACTACTGTGCTAACTTTTTTTTTTTTTTTTTTTTTTGTCTCCAACGATAAAAGAAGCAACTTTCTTAAAAGGAACAACTCTTCAATGATACCAAAAGATGTCGAAAAATATTTTTTTTACAAAATAGATCAACTAACTTTAACGCTAAAAGAAGCAACTTTCACAAAAGGAACAACTCTTCAATGTTAGATTTATAAAAAATTACAAAATATATCAAGACTTTTTTTTTAACTAGCATTCAAAACGGAGCCCCCGGTGCGAAGCGAGGGCTCCACAACTAGTTTAATACATTTTAAAAGATTTTGTTAGACAACAGTTCTTGGAATTGTCATTAAAAGCTTATTACAGCCATAAATGATCGTGCTTCAATGATTCAGAGTGAACTACTTTTAGCTTATCATGATTACAGTCATTCATAAAATGGTAAGTTTTTAATGATAGCTCTAACAGCCATAACCATTATTATCATCATAAGTAGTCATCTCAAGATAGTCTAATGATCAAGGTTCTGATATCATCAAAATAGGTCACACGTTCAAACCTCAGTAGTTATATATTTTGAGATGGTCAGGTAAAAGGTTATAACCGCTTAGAGGATAAGTCTAACTACATCCGAGTAAAATATACCCCTTTCTCGGGTACCATTAACAGGGAAAACTTATCTGTTATATTATATGTAAAGATTTATTATAATGGCATACGTACCCGACCCCTTCATGTCCAGGAACACGTGGAAACAGAGGCTGCAATGTTAATTAAAGAGTATTAGAGCATGATCATTCAACAATTGATAATTGGAGAACAAACTTTAAAACATACAATTGGTACGCCATTGCAACATAGGATGTCACTATGACATATACTCGCACATAACATCTTGATCCTCACTTCGGATCCTTTCGGTGGATCGACGTATATGTCTTCCACATTGATCGGTCCACCTAACTCTCTTACAACGGCAGCTGCACTTCAAATTCAACTGATCAAAACTATGTTAACGTCATTTTTGGATATTGAAAAATAGTGAACGTACCTTTGCAAGTGATGACATCATGGATCTTGTTTGTCATAAGGTTAGAGATGAGAATGTAGCAATGAAAATAATTGAAGAGGTCAGATTCCTCCTTGTTAATCAAGACGGAAGCCTTCTTAACGAATATCAAGTGAAAGTAAGTGGGAGTAGACAAGACTTTAAAAAAATCAACATGATGGCAAATAATTCATTAATTTATTTCAAAAGGACTTGACTTTGTCGTTTTTCTCCTTTAATATTGAAACAATTTTTTATTATTCCACCTAATAATCAACTATTAAAGTTTTATATTATATACTTTCTAAAGAAATATTATGTTTTTTGTCAACTAAATGACGCAAAAGAAGGGTGTGTTTTGGGTCGTTGCCTTTCTAAAAATAAAAAAGATAGTTAATCCTAAAAAAATTCTCATTTTCATGTTGACGAATTTTGTTTGTCATTTAATTAACCATCACACAATGAATTTGTGGTTCTAAGTCTTGAGATTCTTACATACAGACAAGGTTGAAAAAGACGTGAGACGAGGTCAAGGTGGTGAAGACTATAAAACATCGCAATGGATAAAACAAGGTAGAGATGGTGTCGAAACGGATGTTGACCAACGTTGACTTTATATATATATATATATATATATATATATATATATATATATATATATATATATATATATATATATATTTTTTTGTAAGTAACTAGAAAGAGGAGGGGGGGATAGTTACTTAGTCGATTTTTCAAAATTTTCTTTGCGCTTTGTTGAACTTTGAACTTGATATAGTGTGACTTGAAATGTTTGTTCTCTAACAATATTAACAATATAAATATATGTAAAATTATAATCAAAAGATAAGAGAAGAGAGAACAAACACAACAATTTATAGTGATTCGGGAAGATATTAACTAATCTTCCTTAATCCACTCCTCAATTCTACGAATTGAGATTTTTCTTCACTATGATACTCCAAACTCGGTGGAGTGCCCGGATACAACACTAGTACTTCGATAAGCCGAATTTTGTGAACTCTTACGTCCCTTTGAAGACTTCACAAACACCTATAGCTCTTACCACAAGATCCTAATGAACTATCCCAGTGAAAACACAACTATCCTCTAGATCCCTTTAAGAAGATAGTTTACAAGTAAACTTACAACTTTAAGCTTACAAGTACTCTTGCTAGAATCACTCCAAAAGATTACAAATTAATTATAAGAATGATATCAGTAAGTATGAGAAAATATGAGTGCAAGAGGTGAGTCTTCAAATGCTTCAAGGCTTGGCTTTTATAGGAAAGAGAAATCTTCCTTGAAGACATACGGCTCACTGCACGGTCGACCGTGGTTCGACAGTGTACCTCTGACATCTGATTCTTATGGCCGTTTTTGTTCTTTGAAAATTGTCATTTTCCCTTATTGAATGGCTGCAACTAAAGGCCAATTACTTCTGAAATTATCCTCATTACCCTTTATGTTTTGGACATAAGCTTGAAAGTTGACATGTCCATTAAAGAAGAAAGTCTTCAATCCTTGACCATTTGTCATTGATTACCAAAAGAGGTAATTGCAGATTTTTGTCTCTTGACAAACCATTATCTTCCAAAAGCTTCATCAAGCTTTCTTAATTAGTTGTCCTTTTGCTTATGGGAGTATCTTGACCTTTGGAACATTGTTGCATCTCTAATGAACTAGTTTGAGTCTTGTAACGACCTGACTTTTTCGACTTATTTTTGTGCCTTGTGATTTTTGTGAAACTGCGTATTTGTGCGTACTGTGCTACTTTATACTCTGGAATCTTTTTACACATGGCTTACTTTCATTTATGTGTTAAAATATGCCTTTAAGTACGTAGGATACTTAACTTGATCACCGGAAACCTTTATGACCGTTAGTGTCACTTGACGTTACGAACAAACTGCGTACTGCGTACACGTTTAACTTTTGTCGTAATCGGGATATTATGACTACGAAATCTTAATTATTATTTTATAATAATAATTACTTGGGTTTATGGATGCTTAATTGCGCGTAGTAATTTACTTATGCTTACTAGTTAGTCTTGTTGGACTTTCTACCTTGTTGGGCCTTAGCCCACCCTACACTAGTTAGTGGACTATTTAATTAGCCCAATTAATATTAACTAGTGACCCATTAATATGTAAGACAAATGCCCATTTATTAGAGGGAACATACTAGCATTTATGTCAAGTATTATCCTTAATGTTGCATGTGATCCTAACATAAGCACCAACTTTAGACAACCATTAACCAAAAAACAAACTTTTGTCCCCCCTTGTCCCCCCCTCCAAATCACGGCCCAAACCCCCTCCCCTCACCCCATTCACCTATAAATACTAGCCTTATTCCATCCATTTTACACTTGCTTTCATTTGTAATTCACACACACTCACTCTCTAATTCTTTCTCTAGTCTTTCTCCCTCTAAAAGTGTAAGTATTTTGAATTTCTCTTCTTCTTCTCCTTCTAATCATCACGAATTCATCATCATCATCATCATGGGTCTAGCTTTTTAGCTTTTGATCTTGATTACATCTTGTAGATTCAAACATGGATTTGAATCCTTCACGAACATGGAAGATTCAAGCTTTCTAGCTTTGAATCTTCACCCACTTTGTAGATCTATATCTTTTAACTTTAATCTTGTTATTTTGTTATAAAGATTCAAACTTATGTTTGTAATCTTCATGTAACTTAAAAATCCAAGCTTTATGCTTCAAGATCTTCAAGAACAACCAAGATGCAAGCTTTCTAGCTTGGGTCTTCATATCTTTTGTTGGATCTAAGTTTCCTAACTTATGATCTCATTATTTTGTTATAAATATCAAAACTTGTGTTTATAGTCTTCATATAACTTAAAGATCTAAGCTTTATGCTACAAGTTCTTCAAGAACACTAAAGGTTCAAGCTTTCTAGCTTTGTGACCTTAAAACTTGTGTGAAATGGATCCAAGCTCTCTAGCTTAGGGTTCCATCACTTCATTTGACTTAGATTATGTTCATATTTGCTTGATTGAAGTAAAGTTTGTAGCTTTAGTTGTAAATGTAACTTGTAATTGTGTTAAGACTAAGGATATGATGTAACCTTGGTTCATCATCCATCTAAGACTCTTAAATGAGTTGTGTTCTTACTTGGTCTTAACATATTGTGTGTTGATGGTACAATCTTGGTCAAGGTGATTCTAACCCATCAACGAGTTGTACACTTGAAGCTACAAGCATCAAGGATGAGAACCGTGATGAGCATCAAGCACTAAGAACCCCACCAGAGCACCTTACTTACTGTTTTCGGGATCTGAACAGACCACCTGGGCTACTGGAAAGATGATTTTCAGTTAGTTTGGTTCGAGTAGATGATTTTCCGTTTAGACCTCGTCTTAATCCGAGTTACGGTTTAGGATTTATGGCCTTCCGAAAGTCATTACACCCTATTAACGTTGTGCTGAAATTTCTGACCTTCTCTCACTTAAACCGTCACCACGGTCAAACGAAGACGAGTTAGGTTCTAAAAATTGGTCAGCGGTTAGGGGACTCATATACGGAGCCATTTCCACTGACTACGCATCTTTTCGATTTACGTAGAGGTCGTAACAGCTGACCGAAGTCAGCCTATTGTTTCGATCTCTATTCTTGTCAAACTTACTTAGCTTTTATGATGATGAACGATGATGATGATGATGATGAAACTTAAACTTATTTTATGCACTATTAGAACTTATGAGGATAACCTACTGACCTAGTAACCTTTGACTTAGGTTGACGACCTTTCGGACCGACTTACTACTTGCGTACTTTCATTATCGACTTTACCGCTCTTATCACTGTGAGTTATAGCATCCCTTTTTACTTTAATTATTTTGGGACTGAGAATACATGCTTTTTTTACATTTTACATACCAGGCACGAGTACTTAAACTTTATATATGTGTGGGTTATACAACGGCATAAACTTTCCCCTTAGCTTGGTAACGTTTAGTCATTGCTTTTTGGAACCGGTGAACGCGAATCTTAGATATAGATCCATAGGGTTTGACATCCCCACTCGGGCTAGTCGCGCTAGCATTTAACGGGTGTTTAATACTTTGTAAACATACGCACTCGCCAAGTATACTTTTAGGGGGTTATAAACGTTAAGTTTGTTACCAAGTGCCCATGGTTAAACATATACTTTTTATACTGTTTTGAAAAGCTGTTTGAAGCACTGAAATCTCGTGGCCTACCTTACATTACTGTTACAACTTAAACTATAGCTCACCAACATTATTGTTGACATTTTTAAGCATGTTTTCTCAGGTGCTTAGAGGTTTGTTGCTTCCGCTGTTTAGACTTGTTGTCTTGGTGTTAAAACTTGCTGTTAAGGACCTGCTGTGCTAGTATTCCGCTGCATAATCTTAGAGATGTCTCAATCATGGAACTTTTTCTTTTGCATTCGTAGTTTATGTTATTTTCAAATAATGACTTTGTAACGACCTTTGTGTCACGTTATCTTTTGTAAACACTATGTTTTTATGAATGCAAACTGGTTTTCAAACAGCATGTAGTACTTGACCGTGTAAAGATCCTGTTGTTGACGAATCGTACACGATGGTTTTGTACGGGGCGTCACATTTGGTATCAGAGCATTGGTTGTAGGGAATTAGGTTGCATTAGTGAGTCTAGAACGGACCAAGTAGGATTCACTAATAGGACTAATCTACAACTTGCTAGTTTACTTGTTTCTGCGGAACTTACTGCATGCTATTATCTGCTTTCGATTTGCATGATACTTCTGTACGACTTGCTATTATTGCCATGCTATTTACTACTATAGATGACCTAGACTGTCGTAGTTATTTTGTCTAATACGTGCTTGCTTTATGACTTACTGACATGGAAAAAGTCATTTTTCCTTGTTCAGATGTCGGATGTCCCGCCCGTTATCATTTTGGAGAGCGACTCAGATTCACCCTCCACCTCGCCTGCCATTGTTGCCGATTCACAGATCCCGTCGTCGACACACTTCAGTGACTCTGGCGCTTCATCCTCTGAAGCCAGTGGCCATGCACCCGACCCAGTGATCACCTCATACGGACACGAGGATCCACCAGAGATTCCAGCTCCACTCATCCCAGGACCCTCAGAGCCACAGCACCATTCCGGTGGTGTTATGATTCCCGAGGAATACGGAGACGTTCTGTTCCGTAATGAGCAAAACCATTGGTGCAGACGCCTTCCTGATGGACGTGTCGTGCCGATTCCGCCTTTCAGATATCGGATTATGACTACCGGCCGAGCAGAGCCACCTCCAGCTGTTTTTGACGACTCATCATCCGACGACTCATCCTTTAATGACTCCAGTGACGAGGATTCCGACGAGGACCCTGAGGAGGCGCCCGTGCAGCCACCCTCTACCCCGCCGAAGAAGCGGTATCGTTTCGATGGTACCATTATTCTAGGGGTTAACGGAGGTAGGTCGTCCGTTAACGCACATGGACTGAGGACTAGGGTCACCGCCCGTAAGCGGGTTCTTCCGTATCCTGCTGATCCATTTGTGCGTAAGGCTTACCGTTACGCACCATCTACTTCTGGTGCTGGACCACCTGCACCACCTGTACCGACTGCACCGCCAGCCCTACCATCTCCCTTCGTCGAGGAACTGACGAGGGAAGTGGAGATCCTCCGTGCTCGAGTAACTGAGCTCGAGGACCAGATGTCCCACGTAATGGACATCCTTTACCCACCATCACCATAGGGCATTGTAGTAGATTTCATTATATAATCTCATTTGTAGTTTCATGTTTTACTCATGTATTGTGCGAACCCATGCGGATGTATGCAACTTCTTATTAATGAATGGAACTTAGTGTTGTTTACTTTTTGCACGATGTTCTACTTACGTTACTGTATGATGATTCTGTGGTATCTGTATCTGGTTGCATTACGTAATTAACATGTGTTGCATTGGTTCCATGTTGGTTGCCATATACTATATTATTATTTATTAAATGCTGGATTTTGACTTAAGTCAAAATTTTTGTTTAGAAGAGCAATCAAACGGAAGAGCAGCGCCCACAGTAGCACAAATTGAGGAAATGATTGCTGAAAGAGTAGCATCAGCTATTGCGGAAATCAACCCACAAGCTCCGCCAGTTAACCAGCCCATTCGTGACGGGTGTACATATAAGGAGTTTCAAAGCTGCAAGCCCCACGACTTTAGTGGTACTGAGGGGCCAGTTGGATTGACTAGATGGTTTGAGAAACTAGAAGCTGTGTTCCGTGTAAGCAACTGCTCAGAGACGAACAAAACCAAGTATGCCTCCTGTACGCTGTCGGACAGCGCCCTAACCTGGTGGAACACACTTGCTCAGGCGAAAGGCATTGACGAGGCTTATGCTACTCCTTGGGAAGAATTTAAGGGAGCCATGATCGAAGAGTACTGCCCCAGAACAGAGATACAGAAAATGGAGGCTGAGTTCTGGGAGTTGAAGGTTGTGGGAAACGATCTTGATGGTTACAATCGTAGGTATCTGGAATTAGCGCTGATGTGTCCCTCGATGGTTACCCAGAGTTTAAGAGAATGGAACGATACTTGTGGGGACTTCCCAAGTCCATTCAAGGAAATGTCACCTCTTCTAAGCCACCCAACGTCCCGGAAGCTATACGCATGGCGCACACCCTGATGAACCAGATCACCCGCAAGGAACCTGAGAAAGCGAAATCAGAATCGGGGACTAGTCATGAGAAGCGTAAGTGGGATGGAAACAAGAGAAAGGTCTTTGATCAAAATCCAGCTAAGAGGCATGAGGGTTTTAAGGGAAACAACGACTGGAGGAACCCCAACCCGACCCCTAGCTCGAACCCCAACTACAAGGGTACTCTACCACAGTGCAAGACGTGCTACAAGCACCATACCGGGTACTGTAATGTGGTCTGTGAAAAGTGCAAAAGGACCGGGCATATTGGTAAGGACTGCAAGATTTCCACCCCAACGGTGAAGACAAACCCTACTAGACCAAGGCAGTGCTATGAGTGTGGACAAAAAGGCCACTTCAGGAATGAGTGTCCCAACAAGCGAAAGGACGGCGGACCACCGCGTGGAAGAGCTTTCAATGTAAATGCAAGGGATGCCCGAGAGAACCCCGACTTGGTTACATGTATATTCACTATCAACAATCTATTAGCTTCTGTCCTATTTGATACTGGTGCCGATAGGAGCTATGTTTGTAGACACTTTTGCTCTAAGATAGATTGGTCGTTAGTTCCTTTAAAGGAGAGTATGCTTGTTGAGGTAGCCAATGGAAAACTTGAGAAAGTTGACCAAATTGGCCGAGGAGCTATTATCAACATAGCTGGTGTGGATTTCGAGATTGACTTGATACCCATCAAATTGGGAAGCTTTGATGTGATTGTCGGTATGTACTGGTTGATCAAAGTAAGGGCCGACGTTATCTGTGGAGATAAAGCTCTTCGTATACCTCACGGAGATGGTGAGCCACTGATTATTTACGGAGAGAGATGTAGTTCGAAGCTGAACCTCATTAGTTGCATGAAAGCACAAAAGATCATGAAGAAAGAACGTCTTGCTATTTTAGTACATGTGAAAACGTTAGAAGCCGAGGTGAAGAGTGTGAATGATGTACGAGTTGTGAACGAATTTCCCGATGTCTTTCCAGAAGAATTGCCTGGATTACCGCCACCGAGAGCAGTGGAGTTCCAGATCGATCTAGTGCCGGGAGCTGCACCCGTAGCTCGTGCACCTTATCAAATAGCACCTTCTGAACTACAAGAGTTTCAGAGTCAACTGTAGGAATTGCTAGACCGTGGATTTATCCAACCGAGTTCATCGCCCTGGGGCGCACCTGTTTTATTCATGAAGAAGAAGGACGGATCTTTCCGCATGTGTATCGATTATCGTTAGCTGAACAAGTTGACGATTAAGAATCGGTATCCCCTTCCCAGAATTGATGATCTTTTTGATCAGCTGCAAGGATCCAGCGTTTATTCCAAGATCGATTTACGATCAGGTTATCACCAGTTGAGGGTGAAGGAGAGCGATGTGATGAAAACTGCGTTTAGAACCCGTTATGGTCACTATGAGTTTCTAGTGATGCCATTCGGTTTAACCAATGCACCTGCCATGTTTATGGATCTCATGAATCTTGTATGCAAGCCATGCCTGGATAAGTTCGTCATCGTTTTCATAGATGATATCCTCATCTATTCCCGAAGTGAAGAAGAACATGAACAACATCTTCGACTAGTGTTGGAACTCTTGAGACAAGAGCAACTTTATGCCAAATTCTCCAAGTGTGAATTTTGGTTGAAGGAAGTCCAATTTCTGGGTCATACTGTGAGTGATCAAGGTATCAAATTTGATCCCGCAAAGATCGAAGCTATCAGCAAGTGGAAAACCCCCACTACTCCGACTCACATCCGCCAATTTCTAGGTCTTGCCGGTTACTACCGAAGATTTATTGAAGGTTTCTCTCTAATTTTGTGACCTTTGACCGCGCTGACTCGCAAAGGAAAGAAGTTCGTTTGGGAAAAATAACATGAATCATCATTTCAAAACTTGAAGCAGAAATTGACCACCGCACCTATCTTATCTCTTCCTGAAGGTAGTGATGATTTCGTCGTATATTGTGATGCCTCGAAAAATGGTTTTGGTTGCGTATTGATGTAAAGATCGAAGGTTATTGCCTATGCTTCTCGTCAACTAAAGATTCACGAGCAAAACTACACTACTCACGACCTCGAGCTTGGAGCCGTTGTCTTTGCGCTCAAATTGTGGAGACATTATTTGTATGGAACTAAAAGTACCATCTTCACTGACCACAAAAGTCTCCAGTACATATTTGATCAGAAACAACTGAACGTGAGGTAGCTACGATGGATTGAGATGCTGAACGACTATGATTGTGAACTTCGTTACCATCCTGGAAAGGCAAATGTTGTAGCCGATGCCCTGAGCCGGAAGGAGAGGACGGTACCTCTTCGTGTCCGTGCCTTGAACATCACCATTCATTCAAACTCAATAGCCAGATCCGAGTAGCTCAAGAAGAGGCTCTCAAGGAGGAGAATATCTCTCAAGAACACCTGAACATTCTCGTTTAACGATTTGAGGTTAAGGAGACTGGACTCCGATGCTTTGCCGGAAGGATTTGGGTACCTAGTTATGGAGATCTACGGAGCCTTATACTAGATGAAGCCCACAAGTCAAGATATTCGATTCACCCAGGAGCCAGTAAAATGTACCACGATCTCAAGGAACAGTATTGGTGGCCTAATCTTAAGAAGGATGTTGCAACTTACGTTGGTAAGTGTTTGACTTGCTCGAAAGTTAAGGCCGAACATCAAAGGCCATCTGGATTACTTCAACAACCCGAAATCCCGCAATAGAAGTGGGAAAGGATAACGATGGACTTCATCACAAAGTTACCGAAGACGGTAGGCAGTTATGATACCATCTGGGTTATCGTTGACTGACTTACCAAATCTGCACACTTCTTAGCCATGAAGGAAACGGATACGATGGAGAGACTCGCCCAACTATAGATCAAAGAGGTTGTATCCCATCATGGTGTGCCCTTATCGATTATCTCAGATCGTGATACCCGTTTTGCTTCTAGATTTTGGCGTTCTTTGAAAGAAGCCTCGGGAACTCGTCTCGACATGAGTACCGCGTATCACCCACAGACCGACGGTCAGAGCGAACGAACGATTCAGACTTTGGAGGACATGTTGCGTGCCTGTGTTATTGACTTCGGAAAGGCTTGGTAAAGACATTTGCCGCTAGCTGAATTCTCTTACAACAACAGTTATCATTCGAGTATTAATGCCGCACCTTTTGAAGCGTTGTATGGTCGCAAATGCCGTTCTCTTATTTGTTGAGCCGAAGTAGGCAAAAAGTAAATCACCGGACCCGAGGTAGTTCATGAAACAACTGAGAAGATTGTCCAAATTCAAGCGAGACTTAAGGCGGCCCATGATCGCCAAAAGAGTTATGCCGACCTTAAACGTAAAGTCTTCGAATTCGACATAGGTGATCGTGTAATGTTGAAGGTCGCACCTTGAAAAGGTGTGATCCATTTTGGAAAGCGCGGAAAGTTAAACCTGCGATATATTGGTCCTTTTGAAATCTTGGAGCGTGTTGGACCCGTTGCTTACCGTTTGAATCTTCTAACTCAGTTAAGCGCAGTATACCCTACTTTTAACGTGTCGAATCTAAAGAAATGTCTTGCCTCTTGATGAGCTTACGATTGATGACAAACTCCAATTTGTGAAAGAACCTGTCGAAATCATGGACCGAGAGGTTAAGACTTTGAAGCACAATAAGATTCCAATTGTTCGAGTCCGATGGAATGCCAAACGTGGACTTGAATTTACTTGGGAATGAGAGGATCAAATGATGCAGAAGTATCCTCACCTCTTCCCGACTTCAACACCTGCCTCAGCTTAAATTTCGGGACGAAATTTCCATTAACAGGTGGGTAATGTAATGACCCGACTTTTTCGACTTGTTTTTGTGCCATGTTATTTTTGCGAAACTGCTTATTTGTGCGTACTGTGCTACTTTATACTCTGGAATCTTTTTACACATGGCTTACTTTCATTTATATGTTAAAACGTGCCTTTAAGTACATAGGATATTTAACTTGATCACCGGAAACCTTTATGACCGTTAGTGTCACTTGACATTACGAACAAACTGTGTACTGTGTACACGTTTAACTTTTGTCATAATCGGGATATTATGACTACGAAATCTTAATTATTATTTTATAATAATAATTACTTGGGTTTATGGATGCTTAATTACGCGTAGTAATTTACTTATGCTTACTAGTTACTCTTGTTGGACTTTCTACCTTGTTGGGCCTTAGCCCACCCTACACTAGTTAGTAGACTATTTAATTAGCCCAATTAATATTTGCTAGTGACCCATTAATATGTAAGACAAATGCCCATTTATTAGAGGGAACATACTATCATTTATGTCAAGTATTATCCTTAATGTTGCATGGAATCCTAACATAAGCACCAACTTTAGACAACCATTAACCAAAAAGCAAACTTTTGTCCCCCCTTGTCCCCCCTCCAAATCACGGCCCAAACCCCCTACCCTCACCCCATTCACCTATAAATACTAGCCTTAGTCCATCCATTTTACACTTGCTTTCATTTGTAATTCACACACACTCACTCTCTAATTCTTTCTCTAGTCTTTCTCTCTCTAAAAGTGTAAGTATTTTGAATTTCTCTTCTTCTTCTCCTTCTCATCATCACGAATTCATCATCATCATCATCATCATCATGGGTCTAGCTTTTTAGCTGTTGATCTTGATTACATCTTGTAGATTCAAATATGGATTTGAATCCTTCAAGAACATGGAAGATTCAAGTTTTCTAGCTTTGAATCTTCACCTACTTTGTAGATCTATATCTTTTAACTTTAATCTTGCTATTTTGTTATAAAGATTCAAACTTGTGTTTGTAATCTTCATGTAACTTAAAGATCCAAGCTTTATGCTTCAAGATCTTCAAGAACAATCAAGATGCAAGCTTTCTAGCTTGGATCTTCATATCTTTTATTGGATCTAAGTTTCCTAACTTATGATCTCATTATTTTGTTATAAAGATCAAAACTTGTGTTTATGGTCTTCATATAACTTAAAGATCTAAGCTTTATGCTACAAGTTCTTCAAGAACACTAAAGGTTCAAGCTTTCTAGCTTTGTGACCTTAAAACTTGTGTGAAAGGGATCCAAGCTCTCTAGTTTAGGGTTCCATCACTTCATTTGACTTAGATTATGTTCATATTTGCTTGATTGAAGTAAAGTTTGTAGCTTTAGTTGTAAATATAACTTGTAATTGTGTTAAGACTAAGGATATGATGTAACCTTGGTTCATCATCCATCTAAGACTCTTAAATGAGTTGTGTTCTTACTTGGTCTTAATATATTGTGTGTTGATGGTAGAATCTTGGTCAATGTGATGCTAACCCATCAACGAGTTGTACACTTGAAGCTACAAGCATCAAGGATGAGAACCGTGATGAGCATCAAACACTAAGAATCCCACCAGAGCACCTTACTTACTGTTTTTGGGATCTAATCAGACCACCTGGGCTACTATAAAGTTGATTTTCAGTTATTTCAGTTCGAGTATATGATTTTACGTTTAGACCTCGTCTTAATCCGAGTTACGGTTTAGGATTTATGGCCTTCCGAAAGTCACTACACCCTATTAACGTTGTGCTGAAATTTCTGACCGACTCGCTCTTAAACCGTCGCCACGGTCAAATAAAGACGATTTAGGTTCTGAAAATTGGTCAACGGTTAGGGGAATCACATACGGAGCCATAGCCACTGACTACGCATCTTTTCGATTTACGTAGAGGTCGTAACAGCTGACTGAAGTTAGCCTATTGTTTCGATCTCTATTCTTGTCAAACTTACTTAGCTTTTATGATGATGAACGATGATGATGATGACACTTAAACTTATTTTATGCACTATTAAAACTTATGAGGATAACCTACTGACATAGTAACCTTTGACTTAGGTTGACGACCTTTCAGACTGACTTACTACTTGCGTACTTTCATTATCGACTTTACCGCTCTTATCACTGTGAGTTATAGCATCCCTTTTTACTTTAGTTATTTTGGGACTGAGAATACATACGCTTTTTACATTTTACATACTAGGAACGAGTACTTAAACTTTATATATGTGTGGGTTATACAACGGCATAAACTTTCCCCTTAGCTCGGTAACGTTTAGTCATTGCTTTTTGGAACCGGTGAACGCGAATCTTAGATATGGATCCATAGGGTTTGACATCCCCACTCAGGCTAGTCGCGCTAGCATTTAACGGGTGTTTAATACTTCGTAAACATACGCACTAGCCAAGTGTACTTTTAGGGGGTTATAAACGTTAAGTTAGTTAACAAGTGCCCACGATTAAACATATACTTTTCATACTGTTTTGAAACGCTGTTTGAAGCACTGAAATCTCGTGGCCTACCTTACATTACTGTTACAACTTAAACTATAGCTCACCAACATTATTGTTGACGATTTTAAGCATGTTTTCTCAGGTGCTTAGAGGTTTGTTGCTTCCGCTGTTTAGAATTGCTGTCTTGGTGTTTAAACTTGCTGTTAAGGACCTACTGTGCTAGTATTCCACTGCATAATCTTAGAGATGTCTCAATCATGGAACTTTTTCTTTTGCATTCGTAGTTTATGTTATTTTCAAATAATGACTTTGTAACGACCTTTTTGTCACGTTATCTTTTGTAAACACTATGTTTTCATGAATGCAAACTGGTTTTCAAACAGCATGTAGTACTTGACCGTGTAAAGATCCTGTTGTTGATGAATCATACACGATGGTTTTGTACGGGGCGTCACAAGTCTAATTGAAACTTAATGAACTTTGTTTAAATGACATTATGCATTAGGATAAAAGGTATAACACTTGAGTGTCTTAGTCTAACTTAAGCTTAAAATGTCATTAGGTGTAATTAGTGAAAATTAACATCTTTTGGTTCAAAGCACTTTTGAGATCAAAAAGGGAAACTATTATAAGTGTGTTTAAAAAGGTTTTATAAATTATAGATGCCTCAAAGTGGTCTATCTTAAAGTGGATGAATTTGGTAACAGAGAAAACTACGGTCGGGCTGCGGTCATCCGTGATGGTAGCCGTAGATTGACAGTTTTAAGCAAACTTGAATTCGTTGGTACAGGGCACATACGGTCAGCTTCACGGTCGACCGTGGTTCAACTGCGTATCATTTTTTCTTATGCATTGGTCTTGTTCTAGAGAAAGTTAGGCTCATGAACTCATGTCGACTTATATATGATTAACCACTATGTCATCATCAAAACCGAGTGATTAACTTTTGAATATTTTGATTGGAATCTTAACCAACATTCTCCCCCTTTTTGATGATGACAAACATGAGTAAGTGTTTTAACTATGTAAGTCGACATAAATGTTAACATCACTTACCATATACTTTCTCCCCCTTTTGTCGAAGCAAAAAGGTTAGTCCCACTTGGAACTAAGCACGCCCTAGAGTAATTGATGTGCGAGCGGAGGTGTACGAAATACTATAATATTTTACTACGAAATACGACGAAGTATTACACAAGTTTTATATAATTTATTACAGATGGGATATACCTAAACCTTGCTACAACACTATAGGCAGTGTATCTAATCGTAGAGTAGTATAGTTTTTAGTAAGTCCGGTTCGTTCCACAGGGAGACGGCTTATTTTACACTATATTTTTATATAACTATATTTGTACAATATATATATATATATATATATATATATATATATATATATATATATATATATATATATATATATATATGTATATTACAATTATTATTATTATAAAAGGGGGTTTTACCTTTTAATGACCGGTTTGTCGATTTTATATTTTAAGCGAAGCGTAAAGTAAATGACGACAAAAGTGCTATAATTAAAAGTACGATGAATAAAATGATAGTAAATAAAAGTGCGGTGAGATATAAAATAAAAGTATTATGCTTATTTAAACTTCTGTATTCATGATGTTTGACATTTTGATTTTAATTTATTACCCTGGGTTAATTGTTCTTTGTCCTGGATTATTTGATAAGTCCATCTGGTTTTGTCCATAATAGTCCATCGGTCATAATTATAAAGTGCGAGGGTCTTCACCAAATTAACCTTATACCCGAAGTCAAATATTCCAACTAATTGGGGACTTAAACTGTAATAAGGTTTTAATACATTGTTAATGATTACACCAGGTTATCGACTGTGTGTAACCCAAGGTTTTAATACTTTATTAACAATTACACCAATTTCCCTTGAATGTAATCCACCCCTGTTTTAATGAGTCCATTGACTATTAATCCATCCCCGTGTCCGGTCAAATGAATAATTATTAGTATTTATAAATATCCCGCTCACCGTACCCAGTCAAGCATATGTGGTTATATATAGATACGTCAAATTATAAATCTCTATATTAAATTAACAAGATATCATTTAGTTAATCAAATATAAAGCCCATTAATAGCCCATTGTCCAATTTTCACAAGTGTCGGTCTTTTGTCCAAACCCCAATTATGGTCCAAAGCCAATAACCCCATCTTAATATTTAGTCCGACATTACGATTACTTCGGCTCAAATAAGCATAATAATAACTTAAGTACGATGCATAATTAAAAAGGGAGAATTGAGCTTACAATGATTATTAATCTCGTAGTGTTGCAGGGACAGAGTTCTGACTTTAAAACCCGTAAAATAACCTTTACATTACCCAAAATAACTAATATAAAACTAAACTATATAATATATATATATATATATATATATATATATATATATATATATATATATATATATATATATATATATATATATATATATATATATATTATACAGAGGGAGAGATATATGATATATGTGTACATTTACTCGTCGAATTTGTTGCCATTTATAGAACCTGGCCAGCTTTTTGGGCTCATGCGATCGCATGGAATTTCTTCTTCCTGGCCATGCGATCGCATAGCCACCTGGGAGAGCTCACATTGCTTTGTTTGCTAGCTTGCCGACGTTATTTTTTATTATTTATATATTTTTTATTTTTTTATTATATATATATATATATATATATATATCTATTAAGATATATATATATATACATATGCTTCATAGGCTTGTAACTTGTGTTGCGTCACTTGTACACTCTTCGTTCTTTAAACCTTTATGCTTCGCTGAATTGTGACCTTCGGAGTGTAACTTGTACCTAGCTTTAAAATCTTGTTCTTTTCACTTCTTCACTTGTATTGTCTTCGACTGGTAGAAAATTTTATTGGTTGTGTGAGATGTGAGACAGTAGTATCATTCTTTCCGTTCTTCCCTCTCCACATACTAACCAAAATGTAATACATATATAATACTCTCTTCTTAATCTCTATCACCAACATTGACCAAACTTTTTATATTTTTTTTAAAACAAAAGTAACACCGAAAGTGGCATGTCTTAACTTTATTTAATATATTTTATTGTGAGTGTCATATTCCATACAACCAACCATTTTATTTTATTATTTGTTTAATAATTCGTGATGTATGAGTCATAGAGCACTGATCTGGTCCGAATTTTTAGTAGGCATTCAAATCCAAGTTGTAGTTTTCTGAGTTATGAACGTCTGGGCTTTGGATTCACCTTTTTTCGAGTCAGTATGTTTAGTTATGATTTTTCTCGTGCATGCGCGCAGATTTGGTGATTTTGATCGTTTTGACTTGCAGTCTTGAGGTGCGATGTTTTTGGTCTTTTATTGCTCATAGGAAATCTTCGTTTTGTCTTCATTTTGAACATTACTTTGTTGATAATCCATAATAACATTTAATTCAATGCTTTAGACATTTTTACCAATTACAACCCGAAAACTACTCGAATACATATAAAATCATAACATTAAGGACTGAAATTGCGACTAAATATATGTTCGTTTGGAGCAATATCAAATATCCCCACACTTGAACGTTGCTTGTCCTTAAGCAATACAGAACTTGAAATAAAATCACACTTCACTCTAATCATTTTTTTATTCTAACACTTTATACATTAGTGATTTTGATACGGCGGTATGAACAATGATAGTAACGATGTGGTTTACAGTCCCACATGACTATGAAAATTTAGATCCTTTAAGGAAATTGGATCTTTATGAAAACATTTGATCTTTTGAAAATTCATTCTAGCTTTTACCCTAGATAAGTTTTCCAGAATAACCCTTCACCAGTGTTTGCAAAATGTTTTTGTGGGTTTTGTGGGTTTCAGATTTTAAAATTTTAGCTCAAAACTTGTGGTTTTGTGTCACCCACTTACTAACCTTGTATTGGGAAAGCACACGTCCAGTATACTTGCTCCGTATATTACCTTTCGGTAAACTACCGTCTGGTTGTAAAGGAAAGCGTTGAACAAGCAACTGTTAAGGCAATGTCTAATGACATGCAGATGTTCATGGTCCACAACGTGTCGGATGCAATTACTATCCTTTGTAGGAGAAATAGTAAAGATCACCCTATAATTTTTCGGTCTGGCACAAGGTCCTGTCTTCGACCATGATATGCAACCACCGTTCTTACGGTTGACACCCGATTTGGTTCAGGTGACCTAATGAAATTCTATGAATTCTCAGGATTTTACGTTCAATGGTAATGAGCGCATTGAAAATAGGGTTTTTAGAAAACAAATCGGTTTTAATTTTGATCAAAATATTTTCTCGTTCAAGCTCGAGTTTAGATATCATTGAATTTTATGAGTTTGTAATTCTCAATCTTTTAGGTCAATCTCAAGGATTGAATAATATCAGGCTTAAATACTGATTTTTAATCTTTAAGGAGGTTATCCTTTTCTGGGGGTCTGATTCATTAGTCTTATCAAGCTAATTTGCACGGCGCCCTTCTCATTTTATGAGATAGATCCTCTCATGGATAGGATAAGTCTGACCAAATGGCGACCCTGTTTGATGCTGAGGTTCGTGGATTTCTAGCTGATTTTAGAGATGACTTTTCTAGATTTTTCGTCAACCTACAGCTGGTCTGGACGACAACTTCCTGACCTAAATCAAGAAGCGCGTGTCTTTTTCGGAAGACTTTACTTCCTTTTAATGATGGAATTGATTCATCGTGTAGATCCATCTTTCTTTCAAATATATTACAGTATATTGGGTAAAACTGATAAATATCGTCCAAAACAAAAGCACCAGTAATAACTTTACAGAAACATGTGATAGATAGTTTTTAGTTGAATAACTTAGTGCATTCTCCCCACACTTGGCTTTTTTCATGAGTCTTTTTATTTCTAATAAATAAATTCACGCATTTTAGTTGTTTCTCAATTTATGTCCTTTCCGAGGTAACAATAATTTCGGTATTATCACCTAGTTTTATCGTTCATAAATATGTATAAACATGATTTTGAATTCATTTAGTTGAAAATTTTTCAAATTTTCGTAAAATTTAGAAAATAAACCAAGTATAAACCCGAGAGAATTTATTACCCTTCCCCACACTTGAGATATTGCAATGCCCTCATTTGCATGAAATCGGACTATAATTATAAATTCATGAGGGTGGTTAGTGTAGAAAAGTGATTAAAAATACCCAGTTTGTAATTTTAAAGCTCGTCGAATGATAGATGGCGCGCCTCATCGTTCATTACTTTTGTTATTTTATCACACATGTTTTTCTTCAAAAACTGTTTCTTTTCTGAACTGTTTACTAATCTTTGAAAATGCGTATTTTACCCTAACTTATCATGTATATTTATTAACGAGTTATGCACTAACCCGAACCCCTAATTTAACGTTAAGTGGGGTTAGACTTTCCTACACTTAGCTGACGACATGTGAAGTTGGTAGAATAAGTTTCACGAATTAAAATAGTGAGCCAGTTATTTACATCTCGGGTGGTGTATAATATATCAATGGGTTTAAGGTTTAGACCCACCCGATCGTCACTACGTAATTCTGTTTTAAGTGTAGATTTTAGTAAATGGATATGTCTCTTTTCTGGTTCTTGGTCAAATGGATCGTTATACACTGACATACATATTTCTATAGGGTGGACAATTCCTAACATTTTCTTCCGTTCATACTCGGGATCAAAGGTTTCACCTCTATTACCCAATTGGGTGAAATCCAAGGTGTCATTATCTATTACAGCTCGTAGTTCATCTTCGGTAGATGACTTGTCTATTGAGAATATTGGGTTGGAAGGTTGTGGAATTGTGAATTTTGGGATCGAAGCACATTCTTCTTCATTAACGGTCTTTATCGGTCCCACCACTTTGGTCTCGGGGGTAAAATTTTCAACGTTATCGTTTTTCAAAGAGTACCAATTTGTCACCCTTACTTCTTCTTCTTCATCCATTGATGGATCGATGATTTCGTCGGTAGAGGCTAATGTGTCGATATGTTGTGAAATTGGTAAAACTGAATAAAAAGTATCATCGGGATAATTGGTGATTTCGGAGCTCTCGAATTCATCAAAATTCGATGATATGAGATTTTCTTGCACACGACTCCTCAGATTAACAGTTGTGTAGTCTGATAGAGTTTCAGCTTGCCAATTTGCAAACTCTCTCATTTGTTCATTTTGAGTGTCAAATTCTTAGAGTTTGATTTTCATATAATCTAATAAATTTTCAGACACATAATTTTCCTCGTCCTCTGGTTGTTGAGTTTGGATATATTCTTGGGAATAATCCCAAATTGAATTGTATTCCTCATAATCATTCCATTCAGGTTCCATAGATGCATAATTTTCCATAGGAACGTAATAATAACATTCCCATGTTGAGTGATAATCTCCACATATTTCACAACCAGTTATTGTTTCGTTATTCGTGATCCAAGATTGACCGAACGAATTGTCATCAACACTCGTGTGACAACTCAAAAATTTTCGACCAAATTTAAACTTTATCTTTATATTATTCCAACACGACAAGCAAAGTTTGTTAAGTTGAATTTAAAAAAAAAAAATTTAAACTTTGTTCATACATTCATTCAACCTCGACCAAACTCCGACGATTCACGAACTATTATATAAGTGAATATGATTATATATATATATATATATATATATATATATATATATATATATATATATATATATATATATATATATATATATATATATATATATTATAATTTGAAAACGTTAACAAAGTATGAGATGTGTAATACTTTACATGAATGTATTTGTTTAAATATATGTTTAACATATTTATCAAAAGAATTAAAAGGTAATATCAAACGATTGAATTACTAGACACATTGTGATATGATTACGAGTCTCTGTTATGAGGTCCATATTGATTTGAGAAATTTTTCCATTTTAAGAATATTCGGAAAATGGCAAAGTGATTTTCAAGTAAAAACAAATATGTCAAATAACGATAACCGGGCAAAGGTTAGTAGACATTCATGTTTAACTTTCAACGCTTGTTTTACAATGATTGCCTCGTGTCTCTTCATAAATTAATTATTTAGTTTTCATAATATTAAAACGTTATTTGATATAATAACTTTTATTATTTAAACGATTTTAATTTATATAAAACAACTTTGCAATATAATTACTTTTGAAAAACTAAATGTTATACTATTAAGATATTTCAAATATATATGATAAGTACAAATTTATATTTCTAAATATATATATATATATATATATATATATATATATATATATATATATATATATTATAATAAGATAAAATATAAACTTAGTTATAAAAATGTTTTGGTATAAATTACTTATATTAATAAACAACGAGAAGTTGATTTATAGAAGCAAATGACCAAAACACTCAAATGAATAAGTTACATTTCAATTAGTATAATTATTGATGAAATAAGTCTAATTATTGATAAAGGTACGTGTCGCGAAACGTAAAGTACAAGTTTTCTAAGCATACGAAAGGACGTTCGAAAAACCGGAACCGGTACGTAAGTCGAGCGTCAACGTACAATTCATCGGTGCTAAAATTACAAATCAACTATGCACGAGAATATAATATAATATTTAATTAATTCTAAAGATTAAATATATTATTTATTAAATAATATATATATGTATACATAAAAAGTGTCGGCAAGGCTTTTTAGTGAACTTGAGTTGTATATCAAGTCCATGCAATCGCATGGACATTAAGACCAAACCCCATGCGATTGCATGGGGGGTTGGTGGCAGCCACATCCCTTTAAATATCGATTTCTGGCTCGTTTCAATTCATACTTCACTCGATCTCTCTGCTCTCACTTATATATTATTATTATTATTATTATTATTATTATTATTATTATTATTATTATTATTATTATTATTATTATTATTATTATTATTATTATTATTATTATTATTATTATTATTATTATCAATCTTATAGTTGGGAGTATTATTATTAGTAATATTTACATAAAATACTACGACGAGGTTATGAACGAGTTATTTCAAAACGGGTTTTATGAGCGGGATAGAGTTAAAGAAATTATGGGTTATAGCTATGGAGGTTATGAGTATTGTTCGGGGGTATGCTCGTGAGGTCAAACTAGTGTTTATCATCTCCGTTGCGTCTACGTACTTTTCTTCAATATTGAATCACAATATTGATACGTGAGCATTCATATCTTATCTTTTATATATTAATAGTGTATCCCTGACTAGTGTTCGAGTATATATGTTTATGCATACTTGTATGCTTTAATTTTGTCGTTAGATAGTTTATGATGAATCACGAATTTGATACATACGCTACTGATATAAAGTATATGATATGCATGTTTTTAGAAAGGTGGCGAAAAATTATTAACTTTTCATTTAGAAATCGCGTGATTTCGATGAACGGATTAAAAGATATGGTCAACTGAATTATGGTTAACGTTAATTGAAATTGTGTTTAAAACTGTAAATTAATATTTAAACAAATTGTCTATGAGATTGATAAATTGGATTTTTAGATATTACTAATCGAGTAAATGAATTTCTATATAAGGCACGACTCGTTTTATTGAACAATTGTCAAAGTTGACTGTCGTATCATGTTTTAAAGCTTTATAAACACTATAATTTGATTCTACAAGTATTGGAAAACTATATGAAATAATAAAATATTTTTGATTGCCATGGTAATTCAAATATAATATAGCTCCTGAAATAAATAATATTTTGAGTTTGATAAACTATAAATTCGTTCAATTATCAAGACATATACTATGATAATAAACATGTATAGATTTAAAGATCATATTAGGTCCAGGGTTGACTTTTGAGATGACTTTTGTTAACTTTTGCATGTCGATCTCGAGCATTAGGATTGTGATACACTATGAACCGACCTAGCTTGTTAGACATTTATTGACCAACATATGTTCTATAGGTTGAGATCTATGGTTACTCTGCATTCCGAGTTTCGATCATATTTCGATGAATGACTTTATATGCTGCTAAGGTGAGTTTCATTTGCTCATTTTTTAATTGCTTTTGCAATCTATATTTTTGGGCTGAGAATACATGCACTTTATTTTAAACGCAATGAATACAAGTACATACTAAATTCTACACCGAGTTTGAACCGAAAATTCCTTAGCTTTGGTAACTAGTAACTGCCAGTTATAAGAACTGATGGGCGCGAATAGTTTTATATGGATCCATAGGGCTTGACATCCCCGTCTGTTCCAGGTATAGAAACCCTAGCCTGAACTATAAAATAGACGTATGCTATTTGAGTTTAGTACACGTTGGTTTGCGTGTATTGTACATGTTGGTTACATGTATGTTAAAACAGGGGTACTTATTATAACGTTAAAGTTTAGTTACCAGGGTGCTCAATTTCGTAGAATATTTTGATAAACGTTTCTGGATGAAACAACTGAAATCTTGTGATCTACCTTTATATACAGATTATGCGCAACACTAAACTATGAACTCACCAACCTTTGTGTTGACACTTTTAAGCATGTTTATTCTCAGGTTTCTAGAAGTCTTCCACTGTTTGCTTATACGTTATGAAATGCCCCGTTCATATATTAATATAAACGATTCACAATAGTTGATTACATCGCGAGGTAATTGACCTCTATATGATACATTTTACAAACATTGCATTCGTTTTTAAAAGACAAACTATCTTTACATCGAAAGTTGACGGAAAGCATACTATTTCATAATACCTCCAACTATAATTAACTTAATAATAATCTTGATGAACTCGACGACTCGAATGCAACGTCTTTTGAAATATGTCATGAATGACTCCAAGTAATATTTCTAATATGAGCAAATGCACAGCGGAAGATTTCTTTCATACCTGAGAATAAGCATGCTTTCAAGTGTCAACCAAAAGGTTGGTGAGTTCATAGGTTTATCATAAAATAATAAAATTCATCATTTTGATAGACCACAAGATTTAAATCCTGCATGGTACAAATGGGCCCGAATCCTATACCCACCTGTAATGTACATGCGATATCTTTTAAATGCAGTACACCTTTCTCATGTACGAAATCATCTTTAGTAAATCTTAGTAACCGTACACATATCTCGTGCACAAAAATAACATACACATAACCTGTGTATAAAATCATTCTTTCGATACATAACATTCACTTTTCATTGCTTTCATAACTTGGCTTGGTAACCGACCTTAACATATAATGCGCATAATAATATCCCCAAAACAGAACATCTCGTCTGTATAATAATCATATAAACTTTGAAGTACTAAACACCACGCCCACTAGCCCTTCCGTCTAGTGAACATTCTGGGTGGGGGTTTTAAACCCGGTAGCTACCTTTAGGATTCGCGTCAATTAGGTGTGCACTAATTCTCAAAATTAGTGATGTTCCCTAATTCTTAGGTTACCAAGCAATAATAATCAGGGAAAAAATATTCATATCAATTGTGGCAATTATCACGTCCACATAATTCAATGGTGGTAATTATCACGTCCACATAATTCATTCGAGGAATGTTTTGCTTGTGTCTATCTCGTCAAACATTTAAAAGCATTTCATGTATTCGCAGTTCAAAATGTATTTCAAAAGCATTTAATAAAGCAGTTGTAAAAGTAGCGCATGTATTCTCAGTCCCAAAAATGTAAAGAGTAAAAGGGAGCAAATGAACTCACCATACTGTATTTCGTAGTAAAAATACATATAACATCATTGAACAAGTGTAAGGTTGGCCTCAGATTCACGAACCTATATCGGATATATATATTAATACATATAATTGTAATCGAAAAAATTTATTTATTGTTAATGCTATAATTGTAATTTTAATTATGTGTTTCATTAGTACCCTAATTAATTACATTTATTTTGTATACATTAAATAAATAATTATAATATAGTTTCATTAAGTATGTTTTTATATGTTTAAATTTTATTGTAAATACAATAATGATAAAGATATATTAAAATATTGATAGTTATAATAATGATAATAAAAATAATGATAATAATAATAAAAATCATATTATTAAATATAATAATAAAATCATGTTAAATGATAATAATAATAACAATAATAAAGGTAATAATAATCATGATACTTTTAATAATAATAACAATAATGATAAGTTTAATAAAAATGATAATTTTATATATAATGATAATTTTACTAATAATGATAACTTTAATAAAAATGATAGTTTTTAATAAAAATGATAATTTTAATGATAATTCTAATAATAATTTAAATGATGATTTTAATAAAAATGTTATTCTTAGTAATAATGATAATCTTAATAAAAATGATAATTTTATTTAATCATGACTTAATTGTATTTATATTCATCTTTACTCATAAACGTACTTATAACTATACCTCTCGGTAATAATTACCTTAATTAACAATATTCATGATCACAACCTTAATCGTTTTTAACTTAATATTCGTAATCCTAACTATATTAGTATTAATGATATTATTAATATAATAATTATGATATCTAGATTGGTATTAGTATAATAATAATAATAATAATAATAATAATAATAATAATAATAATAATAATAATAATAATAATAATAATAATAATAATTATAATAATAAGAGCAATAAGAGTAATAATAATACTACCTCACATGAAAAAGCTCCAAAAAGAAAATGACTGTCTTTGACAGGGCTCGAACCCACGACCTCCCGCTAACCCGAAACACACTTAACCATCTCTCTATCTCAGTTTTTCTGAATTAATCACGTAACCCAAATAAATAAAACTTGTTTCGTGTTCTCCCTTTCCCTTTAAATGAATTGGGCTTGCTCCAGCCCAAGATAAACTCAGCCCAAGGGTAATTGAAATGTCCCATTCATATTGATTATAAACGTTCCATATTAATTGATTTCGTTGCGAGGTTTTGACCTCTATATGAGACATTTTTCAAAGATTGCATTCATTTTTAAAACGATCATAACCTTTATTTTATCAATAAAGGTTTTAAAAACATTACGTAGATTATCAAATAATGATAATCTAAAATATACTGTTTACACACGACCATTACATAATAGTTTACAATAGAAATATATTACATCGACATATGTTTCTTGAATGCAGTTTTTAAACAATATCATACAAACATGGACTCCAAATCTTGTCCTTATTTTAGTATGCAACAGCGGAAGCTCTTAGTATTCACCTGAGAATAAACATGCTTTAAACGTCAACAAAAATGTTGGTGAGTTATAGGTTTAACCTATATATATCAAATCGTAACAATAGACCACAATATTTCATATTTCAATACACATCCCATACATAGAGATAAAAATCATTCATACGGTGAACACCTGGTAACCGACATTAACAAGATGCATATATAAGAATATTCCCATCATTCCGGGACACCCTTCGGATATGATATAAATTTCAAAGTACTAAAGCATCCGGTACTTTGGATGGGGTTTGTTATGCCCAATAGATCTATCTTTAGGATTCGCGTCAATTAGGGTGTCAGTTCCCTAATTCTTAGATTACCAGACTTAATAAAAAGGGGCATATTCGATTTCGATAATTCAACCATAGAATGTAGTTTCACGTACTTGTGTCTATTTTGTAAATCATTTATAAAACCTGCATGTATTCTCATCCCAAAAGTATTAGATTTTAGAAGTGGGACTATAACTCACTTTCACAGATATTTCCTTCCTCGAAAATAAGACTTGGCCACAGATCGATTCACGAACCTATACAAATATGTACATATATATCAAAGTATGATCAAAATATAATTACAACCATTTTTATTATGTTTTTAAGATTTGAGTGTATTAAGTCAGCTGTCCTCGTTAGTAACCTACAACTAGTTGTCCACAGTTAGATGTACAGAAATAAATCGATATATATTATCTTGAATCAATCCAAGACCCAGTGTATACAAGTCTCAGGCTAAATCACAACTCAAAGTATATATATTTTTGGAATCGACCTCAACCCTGTACAGCTAACTCCAACATTACTGCATATAGAGTGTCTATGGTTGTTCCAAACAATATATATACATGGGTCGATATGATATGTCAAAACATTTGCATACGTGTCTATGGTATCCCAAGATTACATAATATATTAGAATACAAGTATAATACAATATAATTTAGCTAGGATATGATTTGTATAGATTTGTTAAACATTTCCCGTAGCTAAAAAGATCAAAAATATCCAATCTTGTTTTACCCATAACTTCTTCATTTTAAATCCGTTTTGAGTGAATAAAATTGCTATGGTTTCATATTGAACTCTAATTTAAGAATCCAAACAGAAAAAGTATAGGTCTATAGTCGGAAATTTAAGTTACATGTCAATTACTAAAGAGGTAGTCATTTCCGTTGAAAGAACGACATCTTGATGACCATTTTGAAAAACATACTTTCACTTTGAGTTTAACCAAGATTTTTGGATATAGTTTCATGTTCATATGAAAAATCATTTTCCCAGAAGAACAACTTTTAAATCAAAGTTTATCATAGTTTTTAATTATCCAAACCAAAACAGCCACCGGTTTCACTACGACGGCATATATCCGATTTTATGGTGTTCATCGTGTTTTTAGTTTTAAATCATTAAGTTAGCATATCATATAGATATAGAACGTGTGTTTAGTTGATTTTAAAAGTCAAGTTAGAAGGATTAACTTTTGTTTGCGAACAAGCTTAGAATTAACTAAACTATGTTCTAGTGATTACAAGTTTAAACCTTCGAATAAGATAGCTTTTTATGTATGAATCGAATGATGTTATGAACATCATTACTACCTCAGGTTTTTTGGATAAAACTACTGGAAATGAGAAAAATGGATCTAGCTTCAAAGGATCCTTGGATGGCTTGAAAGTTCTTGAAGCAGAATCATGGCACGAAAACAGTTCAAGTAAGATTTTCACTCGAAATAAGATTGTTATAGTTGTAGAAATTGAATCAAAGTTTGAATATGAATATTACCTTGAATTAGAAAGATAACCTACTGTAAATAACAAAGGTTCCTTGATCTTATATGATTACTTGGAATGGATTAGAAAGCTTGGAAGTAGACTTGCAAACTTGGAAGTATTCTTGATTTTTATGAAACTATACTCATGGAATTTATGAAGAACACTTAGAACTTGAAGATGGAACTTGAGAGAGATCAATTAGATGAAGAAAATTGAAGAATTAAAGTGTTTGTAGGTATTTTTGGTCGTTGGTATATGGATTAGATATAAAGGATATGTAATTTTGTTTTCATGTAAATAAGTTATGAATGATTACTAATATTTTTGTAATTTTATGAGATATTTCATGCTAGTTGCCAAATGATGGTTTCCACATGTGTTAGGTGACTCACATGGGCTACTAAGAGCTGATCATTGGAGTGTATATACCAATAGTACATACATCTAAAAGCTGTGTATTGTACGAGTACGAATACGGGTGCATACGAGTAGAATTGTTGATGAAACTGAACGAGGATGTAATTGTAAGCATTTTTGTTAAGTAGAAGTACTTTGATATGTGTCTTGAAGTCTTTCAAAAGTGTAAGAATACATATCAAAACACAACATGTATATACATTCTAATGGAGTCGTTAAGTCTTCGTTAGTCGTTACATGTAAGTGTTGTTTTGAAACCTTTAAGTTAACGATCTCAATTAATGTTGTTAACCCAATATTTATTATATCAAATGAGATGTTAAATTATTATATTATCATGATATTATGATGTATGAATATCTATTAATATGATATATACATTAAAATATCGTTACAACGATAATCGTTACATATAAGTCTCGTTTCGTAATTCTTGAGTTAGTAGTCTTGTTTTTACATATGTAGTTCATTGTTAACACACTTAATGATATATTTAAATATCATTTTATCTTGTTAAATATAGTGTATCAATATCTTAATATGATACATATATATTTAGTAGACGTTATCATAACGATAATCGTTATATATATCATTTCGAGTTTCTTAACTTTGTAATCTCATTTATTATGTATATCACACATTATTAATATGCTTAGTGAGATACTTACTCATCATAATCTCATTTCAACCATATATATGTGTCTATATATACCACAACATGTAGTTTTTACAATTTTGTAACGTTCGTGAATCGCCGGTCAACTTGGGTGATCAATTGTCTATATGAAACTTATTTCATTTAATCAAGTCTTAACAAGTTTGATTGCTTAACACGTTGGAAACATTTAGTTATGTAAATATCAATCTCAATTTATATATATATATATATATATATATATATATATATATATATATATATATATATATATATATATATATATATATATATAAACATAGAAAAGTTCGGGTCACTACAGTACCTACCCGTTAAATACATTTCGTCCCGAAATTTTAAGCTGTTGAAGGTGTTGACGAATCTTATGGATATAGATAAGGGTATTTCTTCTTCATCTAATCTTCATGCTCCCAGGTGAACTCGGGTCCTCTACGAGCATTCCATTGAACCTTAACAATCAGTATCTTGTTTTTCTTAAGTCTCTTAACATCACGATCCATTATTTCGACGGGTTCTTCAATGAATTGAAGTTTTTCATTGATTTGGATTTTGTCTAACGGAATAGTGAGATCTTCTTTAGCAAAACATTTCTTCAAATTTGAGACGTGGAAAGTGTTATGTACAGCCGCGAGTTGTTGAGGTAGCTCCAGTTGGTAAGCTACTGGTCCGACACGATCTATAATCTTGAATGGTCCAATGTACCTTGGATTTAGTTTCCCCCGTTTACCAAATTAAACAACGCCTTTCCAAGGTGAAACCTTAAGCATGACTATTTCTCCAATTTCAAACTCTATATCTTTTCTTTTACTGTCTGCGTAGCTCTTTTGTCGACTCTGGGCGGTTTTCAATCGTTGTTGAATTTGGATGATTTTCTCGGTAGTTTCTTGTATTATCTCCGGACCCGTAATATGTCTATCCCCCACTTCATTCCAACAAATCAGAGACCTGTACTTTCTATCATAAAGTGCCTCAAACGGCGCCATCTCAATACTAGAATGATAACTGTTGTTGTAGGAAAATTCTGCTAACGGTAGGTGTCGATCCCAACTGTGTCCGAAATCAATAACACATGCTCGTAGCATGTCTTCAAGTGTTTGTATCGTCCTTTCGCTCTGCTCATCAGTTTGTGGATGATAGGCAGTACTCATGTCTAGACGAGTCCCCAATGCTTGTTGCAACGTCTGCCAGAACCTTGAAACAAATCTACCATCCCTATCAGAGATAATAGAGACGGGTATTCCATGTCTGGGGACAACCTCCTTCAAATACAATCGTGCCAACTTCTCCATTTTGTCATCTTCTCTCATTGGCAAGAAGTGTGCTGACTTGGTGAGACGATCAACTATTACCCAAATAGTATCATAACCACTTGCAGTCCTTGGCAATTTAGTAATGAAATCCATGGTAATGTTTTCCCATTTCCATTCCGGGATTTCGGGTTGTTGAAGTAGACCTGATGGTTTCTGATGCTCAGCTTTGACCTTAAAACACGTCAAACATTCTCCTACGTATTTAGCAACATCGGCTTTCATACCCGGCCACCAAAAGTGTTTCTTGAGATCTTTATACATCTTCCCCGCTCCGGGATGTATTGAATATCTGGTTTTATGTGCTTCTTTAAGTACCATTTCTCTCACATCTCCAAACCTTGGTACCCAAATTCTATCAGCCCTATATCGGGTTCCGTCTTCCCGAATATTAAGATATTTCTCTGATCCTTTGGGTATCTCATTCTTCAACTTTCCTTCTTTTACAACCCCCTGTTGTGCCTCCTTTATTTGAGTAGTAAGGTTAGTACGAATAATTATATTCATAGCTTTTACCCATATAGGTTCTCTGTCCTTTCTACTCAAAGCATCAGCTGCCACATTCGCCTTCCCCGGGTGGTATCGAATCTCAAAATCATAATCATTCAACAGTTCAATCCACATGCGTTGTCTCATATTCAGTTGCTTCTGATTAAATATACGTTGGAGACTTTTGTGGTCGGTATATATAATACTTTTGACTCCATATAAATAATGCCTCCAAGTCTTTAATGCAAAAACAACAGCACCCAATTCCAAATCGCGAGTTGTATAATTTTGCTCGTGAATCTTCAATTGTCTAGACGCATAAGCAATCACCTTCGTTCGTTGCATTAATACACAACCGAGACCTTGCTTTGATGCGTCACAATAAATCACAAAATCATCATTCCCTTCAGGCAATGACAATATAGGTGCCGTAGTTAGCTTTTTCTTCAATAACTGAAACGCCTTCTCTTGTTCATCCTTCCATTCAAATTTCTTCCTTTTATGCGTTAATGCAGTCAAGGGTTTTGCTATTTTGGAGAAATCTTGGTGAATCTTCTGTAGTAACCAGCCAATCCTAAAAATTGACGTATATGCTTCGGAGTTTTTGGGGTTTCCCACTTTTCAACGGTTTCGATCTTTGCCGTGTCCACCTAGATACCTTCTTTGTTCACTATGTGACTGAGGAATTGAACTTCTTCCAACCAAAATGCACACTTTGAAAACTTAGCGTACAGTTTTTCTTTCCTCAATACTTCTAGCACTTTTCTCAAATGTTCTCCGTGCTCTTGATCATTCTTTGAGTAAATAAGTATGTCATCGATGAAAACAATGACAAACTTGTCAAGATATGGCCCACACACTCGGTTCATAAGGTCCATGAACACAGCTAGTGCGTTAGTCAATCCAAACGGCATAACCATAAACTCGTAATGACCATAACGCGTCCTAAAAGCAGTTTTTGGAATATCATCCTCCTTTACTCGCATTTGATGATATCCAGAATGTAAATCGATTTTCGAATAAATCGACGAGCCTTGTAGTTGATCAAATAAGTCTTCAATTCTCGGAAGTGGATAACGGTTTTTGATGGTAAGTTTATTCAACTCTCTGTAGTCAATACACAACCTAAATGTACCATCCTTCTTCTTGACAAAAAAAATAGGAGCTCCCCTTAGTGATGTACTTGGTCGAATGAAACCACGTTCTAATAGTTCTTGCAGTTGGCTTTGCAGTTCTTTCATCTCGCTGGGTGCGAGTCTGTAAGATAATGGTTACCGGTGGTGATCAAAGGTGATGCAGGGTGGTGTTTGATCGCAGAAAAGGAGAAGAAGATGAATGATAATGGTTGATCATACAAGTTACAACATTTACATATACATATAATAAATATAAGATAAAGTAACGTAATATAATAATAATAATATTAATATGATTTAATAAATTCCTATCTTATTTGGAACGTGCAGATAAACAATAAGAACAGTATAGCAGCCTAAAATTTCGTTCCTTTATGCCGACAGTTTTCATAGAATGTGTTATATCGTGACCATTGCTAAACAGTTAGAATATAAAAGTGTTCCTAAAAATCCTAAATTTTTAGATTAAATATATTTAATTATTTCACTCATTAACTGTTTGAAACGTGATCAAAAAGGTTCGATAATTATTTATTTTCTGTTCCAATTTATATGTGCGGAGTACTAATATTTAAACTAAAAAGGTAAAAAAATATTTTTGACAAATCTAAAATCTTCATAATCGATTTACAGTTCAACTTTTATTTCAATCCTTCATGAACATGTACAATATCTATATTAAAACTAATAAAACATCAACCGAGTGTTACTGACGTTTTCTATTTAAGTTCAAAATCATTCATTTTCCATTTACTCTCTCCCTAAATATAATCAGTTTTAAATAACAAGTTTTATCACATAAATATATATTATATATTTTTAAATAAATAGATTTAATATTATTTTATATATTTACAAGTAGTATTTATGTACATATTTATATACATATATATATATATATATACACACACACACATTTTTAATAATAGTTTTCATTATATCGCATATTATTTTACATATTTATTTCCAACAATTAACTCATATATTATTTCAATTAATATTTCAAATTATTATATATACATATCTATATTTAAATATACATGTATCTATTTATAATTAGTTGTTCGTGAATCGTCGGGAATAGTCGAAGGTCAATTGAATATATAAAACAGTTCAAAAATTTTGAGACTCAACATTACAGACTTTGCTTATCGTGTCGAAATCATATAAAGATTAAGTTTAAATTTGATCGGAAATTTTCGGATCGTCACAGTACCTACTCGTTAAAGAAATTTCGTCCCAAAATTTGAGTGAGGTTGTCATGGCTAACAATAAAAACGTTTTCATGACGAATATGAGTTGATAAATAGAGTGTTATCATTATTGAGTAATATAGATAAAACAATTTGATTATTCGATGCGTATGAGTGAAGTTATCACAAAAGAGTGAATTGAAGAAATAAAGTTTCGTCTTAACTTTTGATGTAGTCATGATTGATTTCAGGAATTCAAGGGATTTAAAGAAAATCTTTGAAATCTAAAAGATTTGATTCTTCGGCGAATAAGGAATTTAAGATCTCTATAATTAAATACGATGATCTGCCTCAATTTACTATGTCTGATATTTCCACTATAAATTAAACTCTTCCGTTCCATTATTCTCACCATTCCTATATTTTCTTTCTTAGTTCATACATCCAAAAGATCGTAAAAATGCTTAATCCCGCTCTAATCCTTGATATTTTCCTAATTATCATTTCTGTCATCCTTCTTTTCAATCTTCCACCAGAAAAATCTGTTTACTTCTACAATTACTTTGGGTTGATGCTATTCTTAATTATACCGTGTCTTTATATTGCTATTCTTATTAATATTCACGGTTTGTAAGCTCCGTGTTGTTATTGGACTTTATATTTTCTCTTATATCTTGGAGCTCATTGCCTTTTTATTATCTTCTCGATCTTTAGTAAAGCGAGTAACGGTCTAGAATTCGTAAGTATGGAGTTTTGAATGAACTTACTGCTCTAAATAAGAAAGAATGTATTAGCACGATTTGATTTGTCAAATTATCAGAATCACTGAGAATAGAACTATCAAGAATATACTTTCTTGATATGTTCAGTAGCTAAGCAGAATGCAAGAGTTATGTATCATGGCACATGATGACGTTAAGATCTGTGAATCATCATATCTCATTAGAAACTCTCATGACTTACTGTAATATAATCACGTTGATCAAGTGTCATTATATTATACTAACTCATGCTTCAATTCCCAACACTACTTCAAAAACATTCATAATTCAAACTCAAATTTTGAAGAAATTTAGAAACTAAAGTAGTTTCCTTTATGATGTAATATAGATAGCACGAAGAGATAAATAATTTCGGACGCGAATATTTATGAAAATATCTTCAGAAATATCGAAGATATTTATGATGATATTTTAGAATTTCTAAGTTCGATGGTTGATGAAGAAAGATTTTCCGCAAGATTTTAACATGAGTACGGAGCAAGATATTCGTTGAAGGTTTCATCGGATCCAGAATTACCTGGTTTCTTTAAATATATGGGATGGTCCTTGTATTTAGCCTTGGTCTCCTTCATGGTTTGCTCAATCTGTTTTTCAGTACCAAATTTTCTATCAAGCGTTTCTAACACTCCTTTCTTTATCATCAAACTTTTGGCCGTTTAGACTATCTATAATTTTTCTGTTTCCTCTGCATTTAATGCTACGATATCTGAATCAGCAGTTGTCAATCCGAGGTGGTTTCAGGAGAATTATGTTTTTAGATGATTAAACGCTAATGGTAATATGGTGGAATATAAAAGGTTCTCCAGTAACAAAGAAAGAGCACGCATATATATCAAAGTTATAATAAGGTTGTTTCAAACAAAAAGTCGAAGTTGACTTGCTGAAGCTGTGATAAAATTTACTACCTTGAAAAGGGATTGTAAAGTTATTTTTGGTAATAACAATGTTAAAGGAATTAGCACAGCTACGTGTTAAACTTTTACTCAGTTTTCGAGAGTTTTTCAGGTGCATAACTATATGCGTAAATCTTCTCTTCCGTAGATGAAGTGCGATTGGTTCATCCTTTCGATTGAGGTGTTTTCAAGAATCATGAAAGGTTTGAACTCTAGCATAGCGAACTCTAGCATTACAGCATATAGAGTGTCTATGGTGATTCCAAATAATATATATATATATATATATATATATATATATATATATATATATATATATATATATATATATATATATATATGCGTCAATATGATATGTCAAAACCTTGTATACGTGTCCCGATATTTAAAGTGCGTAAAATAAATAAAAGAAATTAAATGACAATAAATAAAATTACGAGAATTAAAATTGCGATAAATAAAATGCGATAAATAAATTACGATAAATAAAAGGTAATACAGAATTAACAGTTAGCTAGGAACAGTTAGCGTGGATTCTTAACAAAATTTCTCATAGTTAATTTGTTTATTTCTAACAAATTTTATTTTGTCAAATGTTTTATTCATTATTCCACTTGTTGGATTCTGATAGGTCAAAATCCAAATATGAAATTGAATGAAAATGGTTATTCTGCGGTGAACAGATACGTATATTGGTGGTTGTAAGTAGGATAGTAAATGACTATTGAATCAAATTCGAATAATGTACAGTGTAACTTATTAATGTGAAATCTAAATATTCCTCGGGTATTACCTACCCGTTAAAATATTTTCACCAGTAACAGTTTGTACGAAAGAATTTTTAATTACAATCTTTGTGAAAATATACTTACATATATATTTTCTTCAGATGTAATCTTGGATTTAATGAGTTAGTATGATATTAACTCATCTGATTTACGGATAGAACTAGAGTATATAATCCCTATAACATTAGAAATTATATAATCGTCATGTAGAACGAAGATAAATGATGTAGAAGGATTCGTAGAACGATGATTATGCTCGAGGTACAAAATAAGATGTTGAGGCGTGTGATGTGGAAACTTGGGTGTTTGGTGGTACTGGTGTTGCCGGTGCTGTTGTTGAAGTTGGTAGGTTTTGCACTACTTTTTCCAAATTGATTACTCGAGCGCGAAGCTCGTTGACTTCTTCTATTATTCCGGGATGATTGTCGGTCGGAACAAGTGGATGAAAAAGGTTAGAATTGTAGATAGAATATAATCGTAACCAGTTATCCTAGAAAAGAGAGAGAAAATGGTATTTCAGACAGGTTCGCCGGTAAGCGCTTCAGGTTCATTGCTGAGAGGTGAATTCGGTTGATGGAAAGGTTCACCTTCTTCTTGTCTCCATTAATTAAGTAGGTTATGAACCCATCAGATGAATTGGGGTTGGCTGATTGGTTAATTCATTCTGGTGACGCTGTTTCCGGAGTTTAGGTGAATATCCATGTCGGAATAGCTGTCGGAATCTGAGGAATTTGAACTGGTTGAGGGATTCATCCCGTACGATCAGATGAAGGATTTTTGATAAGAAATAGATTATAGGATGTAGATTAGTACCCTGTAATACATAATTTACATATGCATATATAATACTAAAGTCCAATAAGTTACAAACGAATCTACGGAAGCTGTCAGGCAAAGGTAACAATAACAGATACGCTAAGATATGAATGTATCTATACACTGTCTATGCAATAGATGCAGTAAGACGTGTCTAGACTTTATGGATGATAAGCAAATAATTTTTGACACTAAATGATAAGCAAAACTTTTTACATGAAGACACGGTCGAGTCCAGACCCAATAATGCATCTAAACAACTATCAGTTAGACACATTAAAGCAAGACCTGATTCGCTAAGACCACCACTCTGATACCAACTGAAATGCCCCGTTCATATACATTATAAACGATTCACAATAGTTTATTACATCGCGAGGTAATTGACCTCTATATGATACATTTTACAAACATTGCATTCGTTTTTAAAAGACAAACTTTCTTTACATTGAAAGTTGACGGCAAGCATACTATTTCATAATACCTCCAACTATAATTGACTTAATAATAATCTTGATGAACTCGACGACTCGAATGTAACGTCTTTTGAAATATGTCATGAATGACTCCAAGTAATATCTCTAATATGAGCAAATGCACAGCGGAAGATTTCTTTCATACCTGAGAATAAACATGCTTTCAAGTGTCAACCAAAAGGTTGGTGAGTTCATAGGTTTATCATAAAACAATAAAAGTCATCATTTTGATAGACCACAAGATTTAAATCCTATATGGTACAAATGGGCCCGAATCCTATACGCACCTGTAATGTACATGCGATATCTTTTAAATGCAGTATACCTTTCTCGTGTACGAAATCATCTTTCATAAATCTTAGTAACCGTACACATATCTCGTGCACAAAAATAACATATACATAACCTGTGTATAAAATCATTCTCTCGATACATAACATTCACTTTTCATTGCTTTCATAACTTGGCTTGGTAACCGACCTTAACATGTAATGCGCATAATAATATCCCCAAAATAGAACATCTCGTCTATATAATAATCATATAAACTTCGAAGTACTAAACACCACACCCACTAGCCCTTCCGTCTAGTGAACATTCTGGGTGGAGGTGTTAAACCCGGTAGCTACCTTTAGGATTTGCGTCAATTATGCGTGTACAAAATTAGTGCTATTCCCTAATTCTTAGGTTAGCAAGCAATAATAATCAGGGGAAAAATATTCATATCAATTGTTTCAATTATCACGTCTACATAATTTAATGGTGGCAATTATCACGTCCACATAATTCATTCGAGGAATGTTTTGCTTGTGTCTATCTCGTCAAACATTTAAAAGCATTTCATGTATTCGCAGTTCAAAATGTATTTCAAAAGTATTTAATAAAGCAGTTGTAAAAGTAGCGCATGTATTCTCAGTTCCAAAAATGTAAAGAGTAAAAGGGAGCAAATGAACTCACCATACTGTATTTCGTAGTACAAATACATATAACATCATTGAACAAGTGTAAGGTTGACCTCGGATTCACGAACCTATATCGGATATATATATTAATACATATAATTGTAATCGAACAAATTTATTTATTGTTAATGCTATAATTGTAATTTTAATTATGTGTTTCATTAGTACCCTAATTAATTACATTTATTTTGTATACATTAAATAAATAATTATAATATAGTTTTATTAAGTATGTTTTTATATGTTTAAATTTTATTGTAAATACAATAATGATAATAATATATTAAAATAATGATACTTATAATAATGATAATAAAAATAATGATAATAATAATAAAAATAATATTATTAAATATAATAATAAAATCATGTTAAATGATAATAATAATAATAATAACAATGATAAAAGTAATAATAATCATGATACTTTTAATAATAATAATAATGATAAGTTTAATAAAAATGATAATTTTATATATAATGATAATTTTACTAATAATGATAACTTTAATAAAAATGATAGTTTTTAATAAAAATGATAATTTTAATGATAATTCTAATAATAATTTAAATGATGATTTTAATAAAAATGTTATTCTTAGTAATATTGATAATCTTAATAAAAATGATAATTTTATTTAATCACGACTTAATTGTATTTATATTCATCTTTACTCATAAACGTACTTATAACTATACCTCTCGGTAATAATTACCTTAATTAACAATATTCATGATCACGACCTTAATCGTTTTTAACTTAACATTCGTAATCCTAACTATATTAGTATTAATGATATTATTAATATAATAATTATGATATCTAGATTGGTATTAGTATAATAATAATAATAATAATAATAATAATAATAATAATAATAATAATAATAATAATAATAATAATAATAATAATAATAATAATAATAGCAATAAGAGTAATAATAATACTACCTCACATGAATAAGCTCCAAAAAGAAAATGACTGTCTTTGACAGGGCTCGAACCCACGACCTCCCGCTAACCCGAAACACACTTAACCATCTCTCTATCTCAGTTTTTCTGAATTAATCACGTAACCCAAATAAATAAAACTTGTTTCGTGTTCTCCCTTTCCCTTTAAATGAATTGGGCTTGCTCCGGCCCAAGATAAACTCGGCCCAAGGGTAATCCAGTAGTAGCATTGCCCCATTAACAAAATCAGATGATCATAACCTCGTAGGTTATTTGACGATCGAAACAGGATAAACCGATGGTGGCGTATTCGAACAGAAACAATCAGGTTCATCAAATATGTTCATCAGTATCTATCATCTTCATTCTATATCACGCATATCATAATCATTATCATACACGTAATATCATCATCAATGAATCGTTATCATCATCATAATATCTCACCATCATTGTTAACCTCTGGTATCATCATCAGAATCATCAACAACTTCGTTATTATCACAGGATCATCGAGTAACATCATTGTTCATCATCGCTACTGTTCATCATCGCTACTGTTCATCATCTTTATCCTTAAATGGGTTTCGATGGTAGTTACAATTTGAAGTTAGCTGTTGATCAGAAACATTACTAGGAAAAAAACGTAAACGAGTAGGTGTGTGGTGATAGCTTTCAGAGAAAGTGTAACGACCCGTCAAAATCGCTATTGACGCGGCACGTTAATCATTGATTCCACAGTGAGGTTTTGACCTCTATATGATACGTTTTGATAAAATATTGCATTCATTAAAATAAGTGACTTTCTAAACATAGAAAGTTATAAACATGTGGGCGAGTGCTTAGGTATAAGTAAAACCCCAAAATACATAAGTCTTTAATTTACAGGTTGACATCACAGTCCAATTATTTATTACACAACGCAGTTTTATTTTGAATGTAATAAACTTTATACAAAGCATGAGAGACTCCATGCAGGCAACAAGCACATCACAGCGGAAGCATTCTAAGGACCTGAGAATAAAACATGCTAAAAAGTCAACACGAATGTTGGTGAGTTATAGGTTTAATTGCTCGAGTCATAAACATATATAAAGATAGACCACAAGATTTCATCAAAAGTTTATCAATAGATTCTACGTAACAGAGCACCCTGGTAACTAAACTTAACGCTATAATGATAATTACCCCATTCGTTTTAATACACGCAAACCAACGTGTCTTAAACTCAAATAACATACGTCCGTTAAAAGGCTAGCGCTCTAGCTCGGACGGGGATGTCAAGCCCTATGGATCCATATACTACTACTCGCGCCCACCAGTTCTATAACTGGCAGTTAACAGTTACCAAAGCTAAGGGATTTTCAGTTCAAACCCAGTGTAGAATTTAGTATGTACTTGAGTCTTATCGCGTTTAAAATAAATTGCATGTATTCTCAGCCCAAAAATATTTAAAGTATTTAAAAAGGGAGACTATAAACTCACAGTTCAATATTGAGACTTAATATTGTAGGCAAATTGCGTAGACGTAATGATGGTAGACGACTGTATGGTTGGCCTTGGATTTAAGAACAATACCCCGAACAATACCCAATATTTCCTTATTTTAAAACGGTTTGAAACCCGAATTAAAACACCCTCGTATATACCTTATTATTATTAAACTTAAATTATAATTAAAATTATAATTATAAATATAAATATTGTTTACAAAAATGAGTGTGAGATTTTACGTCGAACAAGCTGGCCTTTTATAGGCATATTTCCTGAATTTAGTCCCCATGCGATCGCATGGGTTTTCAGTGCTTTTACCATGCGATCGCATGGCCGCCTGAACCCCTTTTGTTTGCTAGTTTGTCGACATCAAATACTGTTTACTGTAGCAAATAGTGTTACTGTAGCAAATAGTGTTACTGTAGCAAATAGCGTTTTACTTTAGCAAATAGTGTTTAATCATTTCTACGCTAATCACCCTCAATAATTTAAATTGTTACTGATTTCTTGCAAATGAGGGCATTGCAAGATCTTAAGTGTGGGAAGGGGTTAAATTCTTTCGAATTTTTAAAAATTTTTATCTTAAACACTTGGTTACCATTAAAAATACTAGTAAAACAGTAGTTGTATTAGAATCTAGTGCTCTCTGATAATAAAGAACAGCCCTAGTCTTATATACTGACTACCCAATTCTAGTAAAATTTTTCAAAATTTTCAATTAAATGAACTCAGAATCATGTTTATACATATTTATGAATGATAAAATTAGGTATTAACACCGAAATTATTGTTACCTCGGAAAGGACATAAATTGAGAAACAAACCAAAATGTTAAAATTCATTTAAAATGGAATAGAGGACAATAAAAAGGAAAATAAAAGCCAAGTGTGGGAAAAATTACCAAGTTATCTTAAACATATGTCACATATTTCTGTAACAAATAATTGAAAATACTTTTGTTTTGGACTAAATTAACTGTTTTACCCGATTTACTGTAATGAAAGATGGATCTACACGATGAATCAATTCCATCATTAAAAGGAAGTAAAGTCTTCCGAAAAAGACACGCGCTTCTTGATTTAGGTCATGAAGTTGTCGTCCAGACCAGCTGTAGGTTGATGAAAAATCTAGAAAAGTCATCTCTAAAATCAGCAGGAAATCCACAGACCTCAGCATAAAACAGGGTCGCCTAATGGTCAGATTTATCCTAACCATGAGAAGGATTTATCTCGTACAATGGGGGGCACCGTGCAAATTAGCTGGATAAGACTAATGAATCAGATCCCCAGAAAGGATAATCTCCTTAAAGATCAAAAATCAGCTTTTAAGACTGATATTACTCAATCCTTGAGATTGACTTTAAATATTGAGAATTCAAACTCATGGAATTCAATGATATCTAAACTCGAGCTTGAACGAGAAAATATTTTGATCAAATTATAAATCGATTTGTTTTCTGAAAACCCATTTTCAATGCGTTCATTACCTTTAAACGTAAAATCCTAGGAATTCACCTGGAATTCATTAGGTCACCTGAACCAAATCGGGTGTCAACCGTAAGAACGGTGGTTGCATAGCATGGTCAAAGACAGGACCTTGTGCCAGACCGAAAAATTATAAGGGTGAGCTTTACTATTGCTCCTACCAAGGATAGTAATTGCGTCCGACACGTTATAGACCATAATTAAAAGCATGTCAGGGGACATTGCCTTAACAGTTGCTTGTTCAACGCTTTCCTTTACAACCGGACGGTAGTTTACCAAAAGGTAATATACGGAGCAAGTATACTGGACGTGTTGCTTTCCTAATACAAGGTTAGCAAGTAGGTGACACAAAACCACAAGTTTTAAGCTAAAATTTTCAAATCTGAAACCCACCAAACCCACAAAAAGAATTTGCAAACACCGGTGAAGGGTTATTCTGGAAAACTTATCTAGGGTAAAAACTAGATTTAATTTTCAAAAGATCAAATGTTTTCATAAAGATCCAATTTCCTTAATGGATCTAAATTTTTATAGTCATGTGAGACTGTAAACCATATTGTTACTACCATTGTTTATACCGCCGTATAGAAATCACTGATGTACAAAGTGTGAAGAATAAAGAAGTGATTCTAGTATTTCAAGACTATATTGCTTGAGGACAAGCAACGCTCAAGTGTGGGAATATTTGATAATGCTAAAAACGAACATATATTTCATAGCATTATTCCTCAAGAAAGACAAGCTTTTAGTTGCAATTGTTCTATTTACAAGTGATATTCGTTTAAATAATAAAAGGTGAAGACAAAAGACAGACTCGACGAATTAAAGACGCAAACGACCAAAAAGCTCAAAAGTACAAAGTACAATCAAAGAGGTTCCAATTATTGATAAGAAACGTTTCGAAATTACAAGAGTACAAGATTCAAAACGCAAAGTACAAGATATTAAATTGTACGCAAGGACGTTCGAAAATCCGGAACCGGGATATGAGTCAACTCTCAACGCTCGACGCAACGGACTAAAAATTACGAGTCAACTATGCACATAAATATAATATAATATTTAAATAATTCTTAAAATTATTTATATATTATATTTATATTAAAAATCCGTCGGCAAACAAAGAGCCAAAGCTGGGTGAGCTGTAAAATCAAACTCCGCGAGTTGCGGAGTTTGAAGAAGGAAAATGCCGCGAGTCGCGGAGTTCCCCTGGACTCAATTCCCTATAAAAGCCAACGCAGTTCGACGAGTTTTAATATCCATAAAATCTCTCTTTCTCTATATGTAAACGTAATATATATATATATTTATATTTTAATTTTAATTTTAATTTTAATTCTAATAATAAGGGTATGTTAGCGAATGTTGTAAGGGTGTAAGTCAAAATTCTGTCCGTGTAACGCTACGCTATTTTTAATCATTGTAAGTTATGTTCAACCTTTTTAATTTAATGTCTCGTAGCTAAGTTATTATTATGCTTATTTAAAACGAAGTAATCATGATGTTGGACTAATTACTAAAATTGGGTAATTGGGCTTTGTACCATAATTGGGGTTTGGACAAAAGAACGACACTTGTGGAAATTAGACTATGGGCTATTAATGGGCTTTATATTTGTTTAACTAAATGATAATTTGTTAATGTTAATATAAAGATTTACAATTGGACGTCCCTATAAATAACCATATACACTCGATCGGATACGATGGGCAGGGTATTTATATGTACGAATAATCGTTCATTTAACCGGACACGGGAATGGATTAATAACCACTAGAATTATTAAAACAGGGGTGAAATTATGTACAAGGACACTTGGCATAATTGTTAACAAAGTATTAAAACCTTAGGTTACATGCAGTCGATAACCTGGTGTAATTATTAAACAAAGTATTAAAAAATCTTGTTACAGTTTAAGTCCCCAATTAGTTGGAATATTTAACTTCGGGTATAAGGATAATTTGACGAGGATACTCGCACTTTATATTTATGACTGATGGACTGTTATGGACAAAAACCAGACGGACATATTAAATAATGCAGGACAAAGGACAATTAACCCATGGGCATAAAACTAAAATCAACACGTCAAACATCATGATTACGGAAGTTTAAATAAGCATAATTCTTTTATTTCATATTTAATTTCCTTTATTTTATATTTAATTATACTTCTAATTATCGCACTTTTATTTATTATTATTGTATTTAATTGCACTTTTAATTATCGTACTTTTTAATTATCGCAAGTTTATTTTATCGCACTTTTATTTATCGCAATTTCATTATCGTTATTTACTTTACGCTTTAAATTAAGTCTTTTATTTATTTAATATTTTACATTTTGTTTTAACTGCAACTAAAGTTTTTAAAATCGACAAACCGGTTATTAAACGGTAAAAACCCCCCTTTATAATAATAATATTACTTATATATATATTTGTATTTTTATAAAATAAAACTAATATAGCGTTAAGCTTTGTTAAAAGATTCCCTGTGGAACAAACCGGACTTACTAAAAACTACGCTACTGTACGATTAGGTACACTGCCTATAAGTGTTGTAGCAAGGTTTAAGTATATCTATTCTATAAATAAATAAATATCTTGTGTAAAATTGTATCGTATTTAATAGTATTTCCTTGTAAAATTTAATAGTATTTTATACCCTTTAGCTTTAACATCAAGTATTTTTGGCGCCGCTGCCGGGGAACTCAATTTCTTGCTTAAACGCCGGAAGCGCAACGCTAAATATAAAAAAAGGCTTTTATTTATTTATTTTTAGTTTACTTTTATAAAAATACGCTTTTGTAAAAATACGTTTTAAATATTCGAAAACATAAAAAGAAAACAAAAATATAAATATTTTTAAGAGTTTGTTAAATATTTAAGTTTTATAAAGTTTCTTTATTTTTATTTTATAAAAATATAAGTTTTATTTAAATATTTTGTTTTTATTTAAAACATAAAATCAAAGAAAAAATATATATATATAAATAAATCTATTTTTAAGATTTTTATAAAATTATAGAGTATTTCTATTTTTTTTAGTTTTTAAAACATAAATTTTTATTTAGTTTTTATAAATATTTTATTTAATTATTAAAACAGAAAATATAATTTAAAAAAAATATAATTACGTAAAAACGTGTCGAATTTGAAACAGCCTGTCATCTGGAATCTCGAACCCCGCAACTCGCGGAGATTTTTGCCAGGTGGAACCGCGACTCGCGGAGGAACCCTGACACGGGTACACAGAACCCTAATCAGGCATTAATTACGGGTTTTTATTTTTATTATTTAAATTTAACCCTAATTAGGTTTAATTATTTTAATTAATTTAGTTTAGTTTATTTATTATTTTGTATTTTTAGTTAAATTAGTTTAATTAAAATTTAAAATTAATAGTTTTATAAAATAAATAATATAAAAATAATATTTTTATAAAAATTGTAATTTTTACAACTTTTAGTATATTTTTATATTTTGTCCCTTTTTAATTGTTTTAGCGTAATATTTGTGTTTTTCGCTCATATTTAGTTTTAAACATAGTTTTTGCCATAGTTATTTTTACTTCTAGATTTTTAGGCTTTGCCGTAAAATCCCTTAAGTGCCTTTTCTTTAGACTAAGATTTAAGTGCTTTAGAATTTTGTGACACCTTTTTAAGTTTTAGTACCTTTTTAAGATATTGCCATTTGGGATATAATTTTTCCAATAAGCTTTAATATTTTTAGACGCCTTTTACTATGTATCAATTATCATTCCAATTAGTAATCTCAATTTGCGATTATAATTTTAAGTTAGTAATAGTAATAAGGTTGGGTTAGTCAAGTGTTTTTAACTTTTATAGTCACTCTTTTTCAATCTTTTTCTTTTTCGACCTTTTTCGACGCGCTCTTTTTCTTTCTTATTTCTCGTCATTCTAGTTTTAGGACATAGATTTTTATTCTACTTCTTATCTAAATTTCTTAAAATTACTAAAATTTATTTTAAGTGGTTAAATTGATAGACATCAAAATTTTCTGGTTCGTAGTAATAGTTGGATTTGTACGTGGACCGGGTTATTGGAGCCAAACAGTACTCAATTATATTGAGACCAAACGAATCCTGCCCCTCTGCTGCATCTTTTGGCTATTCGAAACGTGGGCAAAATCAGAAAAGTCTATTGATTGGATAACTTATATAATTTTTCTTTCCTTTTAAAAACTAATAGGATATTCAGTGAATGCACCGAGCAAGACGTTCGCCACCTTTTGTACGTTCACCACCTGTAACTAGATCAAGACATCTAGCTAATATTACCGTCGTTGATTTTTCTTTAGAATCGTCATCCAGTCAACCAAGTACTTCAGTTCAAATTTCCGATAATCCATTTTTTGAACCCGACCTCACAATTGAGAATCCGGAGAATATTCAGGGATGATTCGTAGATCCTGAACCATTAATTTTTCCTCCGGAATCACCAATCATTCAAACAGAGATTGTTGAGGAACGAACCATTAAATCAGAATCCTCTAGTGATTTCGATTCAACAAATTCAATTATGGAGAATCTGGAACCTTTAAGTATGGAAGACCGAATGAGAGCTAAACGCACTGGCCAAGGTCACGCAATTACTCATCCTGACATTAATGCGCCAGATTATGAAATCAAAAGACAAATTCTACATATGGTGACTAATCAATGCCAATTTAGTGGTGCGCCGAAGGAAGATCCAAATGAACATCTTCGTACCTTTAATAGGATCTGCACACTATTTAAAATCCGAGAAGTGGAAGATGAACAGATATATCTCATGTTATTTCCCTGGACTTTAAAGGGAGAAGCCAAAGATTGGTTGGAATCGTTACCTGAAGGGGCGATTGATACATGGGACGTTTTAGTTGAAAAATTTCTTAAACAATTCTTTCCGGCATCTAAAGCCGTAAGACTTCAAGGAGAAATTGTTACGTTTACACAGAAACCAAATGAAACTCTATATGAGGCGTGGACAAGATTTGGAAAATTATTAAGAGGATGTCCGCAACATGGTTTAGACACCTGTCAAATAGTATAAATATTCTACCAAGGATGTGAGATCACTACAAGAAAAGACATCGATATAGCAGCTGGTGGTTCTATTATGAAGAAAACCGAAACTGATGCTTATAAAATTATTGATAACACTGCTTTCCACTCACATGAGTGGCACCAAGAAAAAGATATCGTTAGATCATCTAAAGCAGCTAGAGCCGATTCATGCCATGACTTAGATTCCATTTATGCAAAGATAGATGCTGTCGAGAGACGAATGGAAAAGATGACTAAAGATATCCACTCAATACGAATTAGTTGTGAGTAGTGTGGAGGACCACATTTGACAAAAGATTGTCTCAGTATTGAACTAACAATGGAACAAAGAGAGAATGTTTCATACATAAACCAAAGGCCTGGAAATAATTATCAGAATAATTATCAACCGCCAAGACCGATTTACAATCAAAACCAGAATTATAACCGAAATATTCCATACAACAATCAACAAAGTCCTGGTAATCAACAAGTATCAAATAATACTTACAATCAGCAAAGACCTAATTTTTAAAACAAACCACCACAAACCGATGATAAAAAGCCAAATTTAGAAGATATGATGACAAAGCTAGTTGAAACTCAAACGCAGTTTTTCACATCTCAAAAACAAACCAATGAACAAAATGCTCAAGCATTTAGAAATCAACAAGCTTCTATTCAAAACTTGGAACAAGAAGTAAGTAACCTAGCAAGGTTAATAGGTGAAAGAAAACCGGGAAGTCTACCTAGTGATACAAATGCTAACCCCCGGAATGAAACAGCTAAAGCTATTACCACAAGAAGTGGTACAACACTTAAACCACCTGAAATACCTGAAAATTCTGATGAAGCTATTCCTACTCCACAAGAACCACAACCTGAACAAGATAAGGAAAATGAACCGGTAGTTAAAAAGGTTAATGAAGATAACACAGTTAAGGCTAAACCTTATGTTAAACCATACCAACCACCACTTCCTTACCCGAGTAAGATGAAAAAAGAGAAACTTGAAGCCGAGCAATCTAAATTCTTGGATATGTTTAAACAGATAAATGTAAATCTTCCTTTCATTGATGTGATTTCAGGAATGCCTAGATATGCTAAATTCTTGAAAGATCTAATATCGAATAGAAAGAAAATGGAAGAACTCTCGGCTGTTACTATGAATGCTAATTGTTCTGCAGTGCTGTTAAATAAGATACCATAAAAACTATCTGATCCAGGAAGTTTCACAATTCCATATTTTCTGGGTAGTCTTAGTTCAATAGAAGCATTGGTAGATTTAGGTGCTAGTATAAATTTAATGCCGTATTCACTATACGCTAAACTAGACCTTGGAGAATTGAAACCAACAAGAATAAGTATACAACTAGCCGATCGATCAATAAAATATCCTAGAGGGATAATGGAGAACATGCTAGTCAAAGTTGGTACTTTAGTATTTCCAGTAGATTTTATTGTTCTGGACATGGAAGAAGATTCTCAAGTTCCTCTCATATTAGGAAGACCATTCTTAAGCACGGCTAAAGCAATGATAGACGTGTTCGGTAAGAAATTGACCCTAAGTATAGAGGACGAGAGTGTTACCTTTTCAGTTGATAGAGCAATGCAACAACCGCAATCTGCAGATGATACATGTTATTCTATTCAAACTATAGATTCACATGCAGAATTGTTGGAAGAATTTCCAGAATTACAAGGAACAGGAGAATGTTCTTTAGGAGAAGGTAATGAACCAATTGATGAAGCTGAAATGTTAGCTACACTTATAGCTAATGGATATGAACCAACAACAGAAGAAATTCAAATGCTAAAAGAAGAAGACAGATATCGATATAAATCATCAATAGAAGAACCTCCAACATTAGAGTTAAAGCCACTTCCAAACCATTTGGAATACGCCTATTTACATGGTGAATCTGAATTACCTGTAATAATATCGTCTTTTCTTACTAAAAATGAGAAATCACAAATCATTTCTGTGTTGAAAGCTCATAAACCAGCCATTGCATGGAAGATTCATGATATTAAAGGAATAAGTCCTTCGTATTGCACACATAAAATCCTTATGGAAGAAGGTCATAAAACGTATGTGCAACGCCAACGAAGACTAAATCCGAATATGCAAGATGTAGTAAAAAAAGAAATTATTAAACTGCTAGATGCAGGTTTAATTTATCCAATTTCTGATAGTCCATGGGTAAGCCCAGTTCAATGCGTGCCTAAGAAGGGTGGCATGACTGTCATTACAAATGAGAAAAATGAGCTTATTCCTACTAGGACTGTAACAGGATGGCGTGTTTGTATTGATTATAGAAAATTGAATGACGCCACCAGAAAAGATCACTTTCCCTTACCTTTCATTGATCAAATGTTAGAAAGATTAGCCGGAAATAGTTATTATTGTTTTCTTGATGGATTTTCCGGATATTTCCAAATTCCAATAGCACCCGAAGATCAAGAGAAAACCACGTTCACGTGCCCTTATGGTACTTTTGCTTACAAACGCATGCCATTTGGACTTTGCAACGCCCCTGCAACCTTTCAAAGGTGCATGATGGCGATTTTTCACGACATGATAGAAGAATGCATGGAAGTTTTCATGGATGACTTTTCAGTCTTCGGTGATACATTTGAAACATGTCTAGCTAATCTGGAACGAATGCTTATTAGATGCGAACAATCAAATTTAGTACTTAATTGGGAGAAATGCCATTTCATGGTTAAAGAAGGCATCGTTCTTGGTCATAAAATTTCAAAAGAAGGAATTGAAGTGGATAGAGCTAAAGTAGATGTAATTGCTAAACTTCCACATCCCACCAATGTTAGAGGAGTTAGGAGTTTTCTAGGGCATGCCGGTTTTTACCGACGTTTCATAAAAGATTTTTCTAAAATTGCCACTCCTATGAATAAACTCCTAGAAAAGGATGCTACATTCATCTTTTCAGATGAATGCATCAAATCTTTTAATATTCTTAAAGAGAAACTTACTAATGCGCCGACCATGATAACACCAAATTGGAATCTACCGTTTGAACTTATGTGCGATGCAAGTGATTTTGCAATGGGAGCCGTTTTAGGACAAAGGATTGAAAAACGATTTTAACCTATATATTATGCTAGTAAGACGTTACAAGGAGCACAAACAAATTACACAACTACTGAAAAAGAACTCCTTGCTATTGTTTTTGCTTTTGACAAATTTCGATCATATCTCGTTCTAGCAAAAACGGCGGTCTATACCGACCATTCTGCTCTTAGATACCTATTTTCGAAACAAGATGCTAAACTAAGATTAATCCGTTGGATCTTACTCTTACAAGAGTTTAATATTGAAATCCGAGATAAAAGAGGAGCAGAAAATCTCGCCGCTGATCATCTTTCTCGTCTTGAAAATCCCGAATTAGAAGTTCTAAATGAATCGGCCATACAAGACAACTTTCCTGATGAATATCTATTGAAGATAGATTATAATAAAATTCCATGGTTTGCAGACTATGCAAACTACTTAGTATGTGGATTCCTTGAAAAAGAATTGTCGTACCAAAAATGAAAGAAATTCTTCAGTGATATAAAACACTATTTCTGGGAAGATCCACATCTATTTAAAAGTTGTCCAGATGGAATAATACGCCGATGTGTATTCGGAGATGAAGCTAGTAAAATTTTAAACCATTGTCACACAGGACCAACAGGAGGGCATTATGAGCCTCAACTAACAGCAAGAAAAGTTTATGATGCTGGATTCTATTGGCCTACAAATTACAAAGACGCACACCTTCTTTGCAAATCCTGTGATGCTTGTCAATGGGTCGGAAAAATAAGTCAACGTGATGAAATGCCACAAAATGTCATTCAAGTATGTGAAGTATTTGACATTTGGGGTATTGACTTTATGGGTCCATTTCCAAAATCTCATAATAATCTCTATATTCTCGTAGACATTGATTATGTATCTAAATGGGCGGAAGCACAAGCTCTCCCAACTAACGATGCACGAGTTGTAGTCAACTTTTTAAAACGTCTTTTTGCAAGGTTTGGAACACCGAAAGCTTTAATAAGTGATCAGGGAACTCATTTCTGTAACAATCAACTTGAGAAAGTTCTCAAAAGATATGGAGTAACTCATAAAATATCCACTTCATATCATCCACAAACAAGTGGACAAGTTGAAAATACCAACCGAGCTTTAAAACATATTCTAGAGAAAATCATAGGATCAAATCCGAAGGAATGGTCCATAAAATTGGAGGATGCACTCTGGGCTTTTAGAACAGCCTACAAAACTCCAATTGGAATCACACCTTTTAGAATCGTTTATGGAAAAGCATGTCATCTTTCAGTAGAAATTGAACACAAAGCATTTTGGGCTTTGAAGACATGTAATCTTGATTTACATGAAGCTGGACGTCTACGGTTAAGTCAACTAAACGAATTAGAAGAATTAAGACATGAAGCATACGAAAATTCATTAATCTATAAAGAAAGAACGAAGAAATGGCATGATAAAAGAGTCAGAAGTTCAAAAGAATTCAAAGAAGGAGATAGAGTTCTTCTTTTCAATTCACGATTCAAGCTATTTCCTGGAAAATTGAAATCAAGATGGTCTGGACCGTTCATAGTCAAAAGAGTTTTCCCATACGGAACGATAGAATTAATAAATTCAAATGGAATTGAATTTAAGGTTAATGGTCACAGAGTTAAACACTACATAGATAGTCCGATGGAATTCGACAACGAAGTTAATCACAATTTCGATACCACAGCTAACTAAGTGTGGGGAGAATCAAGTATTTAAAGGATAATATGTATTTCTGTTAGAGTTAGATTGTCTGTTTTCGTGTAGTTCTCGAAAATGGAACCCGAATGGTCTTTCCCTAGCAGACCCTAAAGAACTAGTCTTCTCCCCTCATTCTGAATTTTTATTTTTTTTAGGTTTTTACGAAATGAAGACTTCATGTGAACTAAACCATGGTCTAATGCTACACGCTTAGATCACTAAACGTAATAATGACACACTTCCGAGTGAAATAGTATCAGTAATCAGAGAAAGATTGGACGGAGTAAGAAAAGAATCCAGATGCAAAGATAATAAGTTACAATTTGGTAAAGGAAAATCAAAATCCGCAGCGAAAAGAAGAGCACGACACCTAGAAAGATGTCACAAATGCGGAAAATGGTCACATGGAGGTAAATGTTCAAATAATCAAACCTATTCAAACACCGAATTTGTTACTTTATGCAGAGACGGACCGTTCATATGTTTAGAAGAAAAAACACTGAATGCTCGAGGTTACGCCTATGTAGCCATGGAAAATCAATTAAACCGATTATCTTATGAATGGGATAGATCATATCACTAAGAAACTATCTCACAGGTAAGTCTGTACAGTTTTTTTTTTTCATTTTTAACCTTTTGATAATAAACGCTAATTTGTTCGCTATAAAGTATTAAATTGGTATTCAATAAAATTAGGTTTGGCGACCGAAATTGTTGATATCATACAAAAATTTATTACATCACTGCGAAATTTAACGTTTATTTTTAAGGTATAAATATCTTTAATCAATCAACCCAAAATATTTCAAAAATTCGTCATGAGTTAAATTAGGTCATGGAACCGAAATTACTTTACCGAAAAGATGGGCGTATGTTTTTGATAATATTTGATTGATTAAAGTGGGATAAAAAGCCAAAAAGTTTTTTAATTTTATTTTTACCATGTTTTAAAATTAATATATAAAAATTAAAATAATATTGTAAACTTTTTAAATCAATATATTTAAAATTGTAAATATTTGAAAAATTAATCTTTTTAATATAAGTTTGTATGTATAAAAACAAAAATATAATATAAGTTTGGTGTGAATTTATAATATGAATTTTTAATTAAGTTTGGTGTGAATTTTTAATTTTATGCATTTTAAATTTAAGTCTGGTGTGAATTTAAAAACAAAAATTTACTTTATGTCGCTAAGTTAAAAATATGATTTTTAAAATTCGTCGTAAGTTGAAGACTAGGTCTTTGAACCGAAATTGCTTTACCCGAGGGAGGGACGAGAACTTTTATTATCATTATTTTTAATCTTATTGAATTAAAGTATGCCAAAAACATTAAAAAAACCCAAAAATCTAAGCTTTTAAAACAATCGCTACAAAAAGACAAATTTTAAAATTTTGTCGAAGGACTAGGACATCGATCCGAAAAGACCTCGTCCTAAAACAAAGGAAAACAAAATTTTAAATTTATTTTATATTTGTTTTATAAGTTAAGATTTATAAAAAAAAAAGCACCGCGACTCGCGGAGTTTGATGGGCAAAATCACCGCGACTCGCGGAGTTCAGAAATTACAGAAAAAAATAAAAACGCTGGAATCAGCTCAGTCCACACACAACACCCACATAAACTGCGAAAAATACCGAAAAAATACTCCCAAAATCGAATTTTTTTCACCAAAAATCATTAAATCTTTTACCAAAATCATGTTGAGAAGGATGCTATTAAGGAATTACTCAAGAAAAACGGTAAATTTCTACACCTAAACACCATTTAATTCGAAAATTAGTGTTCTTGAGCAATTTTTTCCCCAATTCGATTTTAATGCTTTTTAGTGTAATTATGCTTAAATTGCTTGTGTATTATGCTTGTATAATCTAGATTGATGCTATTTAACATGATTAGAAGCCTTAAACTTCAAATTTTGAGCAATCTAGGGTTTGTGTTCTTGAGCAAATTTGGGGCTTTTTGATATAAACAGGTTATGGCCGATTTTTGTCATGAATTATTGCTAAATTAAGTAGTGTAACATGTTTAGGTAGTTAAATGATCCAAACTTTGAGCCTAAACATGATTTTGAGAATTAAAGTGGACTTTTTCAAGTCTAAAATTCATGAACTTGATTTTTGAGAGATAATGCCATTTGAAACTTGTTTAATTGCTAGTAATGATTATTTTGACATGTTATTTGAGTTGAATGCTTATGAACTTGGTGATCATTTTCGTATATGCTTATTTGAAAAAGTGTAGATTTGATAAAAATATGAAAATGAGCATAAGTTTGATATAAATTGGACATGTCATTGTAATTATTTTGATTGATGATTTTGCTGACACTAATGCATATTTGGATGCACAAAAATTGTGTTTGATGTGTTTTGCAGACTGAAAGGGGTGAATCTTCATCCCAAGCTCGCAATGCTCCTCCTGAGAATGCGGAACAACAGGATGTTGATAGCTATTATAAACAAGATATACCTCATCCAGTTATGACATTTTCAGATATGCACTTGGAAGATTTGCACCCGAACCTGAGATTTGACAGACTTTGGATAGATTATCCAAAATACCAAAGGGGCTTGCATACTCTTCATTCTAAAGCTGTTGAAGTACCTAGGGTAATAGAATGTGAACCGGTAGAAGCTGTAGAATTGGCCGGGCCAATTAGGGAATTACTTACACAGAGGTATGGTAATTCTACTTTTAACGATTGGGTACGATTATTCAACATGCGTAGACCTGTATATAAAGTATGGTGTGAAGAATTGTTGTGTAGTATAGAAATAAATGATCGGGTAGCTAGTTTAACCGATTGATCTTTTATTAGATTTTTGTTAGGAGGTTCGATGCGCCACATGTCTCTACTAGACATGGCTCAGGCCTTACGTATATATACGCCTGAGGAGTTAGCATCTGCCGATTGTAGAGGGTTGATATTGAACGGTAGGAAAATTGATGAAAATTTTGATACGCATGGTGTATGGAGTCAAATGACTAGCCATCACCGATTTAAAGGGGAAATTACTCTTATTTGGATATAGATAGAGCTGAATTAAGAGTAATTCATAGGTTTTTAGCCAATTCGATTACACAACTAGGTAAGAATAAGGAAAAGGTAAATGAACAGGATTTGTTTTACCACATGTGTATTCGAGACCCACAAAGCGCTGTAAGTATACCGTATTGTGTGGGTTATTATTTATCAGCTATGGTTAGGGGGATGAGACCACACAGTATAATAGGAGGTGGTATATTTATTACATTAATTGCTGAGTATCTCAATGTGGATATAAGTCGGGGGGGATTATTAGTCGAAGAACCAGAACCCCGCGATACAATAGGTTTAAATGTATACCATGGTGCGAAGGTTTTGAAGAGGCGAAATAACGCCACAGTACAATACCATGGTAGACATCCACAGGTTGAGAGAAACCAACAGCCAGGTAATGTGGGATGGGGAAATGAAATGACAGAAATGCAAAGGTTTATAGCTTCACAAGAGTATGAAAATGCTAGACATCGAGCATTTGAAGATTGGCAAGTTCATCAAAACCAAATCATAGCTCATTGCCAACATGTAGGTAGAAACTATATTCCTACTCCATCGCCCGTATTTCCTCCCTGGTCTATAGAGATCCAACCACCGTATCCTACGTATAACCCAGTCGAAGCATTCTATAACACATACGGTTATGCATGGAACCCCTACTGGTATCAGTATCATCCCTAGCCTACTTAGTTTTATTTATTTTATTATTTGTAATGTTGATACATTTAATACTTATGTTAATATTGTAATAGTTTTTATAATTTTCTAATTTTTTTATTAGATTTTAATAATTTTTGAATGTGGGGTAATATACCAAACTTCAAAAATATGTATATATGTTTGCAGTTTATCTTATGTACACAACAGGGTAAAACAACGCATTTTCAAAGACTGGCATTAAGTTCAGCAAAAGCAACTAATTTTGACGACAAGATGCAAAATATATGTGAAATAACAACAAGACGGAATGAACAAATGATGTGCACCATTTATCATTCAACACAAACAACAATATGTTTGGAAACTTTGGTAAAATTTAATCATTTCTACGCTAATCACCCTCAATAATTTAAATTGTTACTGATTTCTTGCAAATGAGGGCATTGCAAGATCTTAAGTGTGGGAAGGGGTTAAATTCTTTCGGATTTTTAAAAATTTTTATCTTAAACACTTGGTTACCATTAAAAATACTAGTAAAGCAGTAGTTATATTAGAATCTAGTGCTCTCTGATAATAAAGAACA